>NW_007578433.1:430952-446436 GCF_000690725.1 Stegastes partitus | reverse complement strand
GCCAACCTTGTGATTGGAGGACACCCTGCTCTACCACCTGAGCCAAAGCCGAAACATCAAACATGGTGGAAAAAGTACGTGAAATAAATTTACTTTCCTCACATTTATTTCTGCCTTTACCTTTGTCCTTAAACTGAGAGACGGAGCGCCGCGAGAACATCTGTATGGTTTCTCTTGTTGCCCGAGCAGTGACCCAGACAGATGTTGTACATCCAGTGTTGTGTACGGACTTAAAAGATTTCTAATATCTGACATGACGTCAAGTCATAGAGACAAACATCACTACTAAGGATTTGTTTTATATCTGATAATCCACTGGAGAAAACTTTAAAAACCATAATTCCTCGTGTTTCTCCTGCACTTGTGAAGTTGCAAAAACTCAAAAACGCTAGAAAATGACTTTGCTTTGTCGGCTTGCAGTAATTACAGCTTCCCTCACATTTCCATCTATTTGCATCTTTACACTGTGTGTATGTCCAGTGTTTAGTATGGACTCAGGAGATTTGTAATGTCAGTCGGAATGAGGCTTAAAAACAAGCATCGGTGCCTCGGATTTGTTTTCTGTTTGCTGATAATTCACTGGAGAAAACTTTGTAAGCTGTTGCAGAAATTTTATGTGTTTCCTGCACTTACGAAGCTCAAAAATGTTGAAAACAGTCAGCAAAATATTTCTGCCTTTGCTCTTTAACTTAGCAATAAAGCGCAGTGAGAACATCTGTATGGTTTCTCTTGTTACCAGAGCCGTGACCCCGACAGATGTTCTGATGCCCCGTGTACGTCCAGGGTTCTGTTTGGACTCAGGAGTCGTAGAAACAAGCATCAGTACCCAACATTTGTTTTCTGATAATCCATTGGAGAGAAGTTTAAAAACTGCTGCAGAATTTTTATGTGTCTTTTTCCTGAACTTTTGAAGTTATGAAAGCTCAAAAGTGCTGGAAAAAAAGTGAGCAAAACACTTTTATTTATGCTTTTGCCCTTTAACTTAAAGTGCAGCGAGAACATCTGTGTGGTTTCTCTTGTTACCAGATCCGTGACCCCGACAGATGTTCTGATGCCCCGTGTACATCCAGTGTTCTGTTTGGACTCGGGAGAATCGTATAGACGCAGAACCAAGCTGTTCTCGCTGACATACTCACCCCGAGTTGCGTCTGCGTCCCGTCACCTTGGAAACTTGGTCTCGGCTCAGCTCGGCGAGGCCTCGGATCGCCCTCCTCTCCTGCAGACCTGGTGCTGGTGCTGTGAATGCGCTCGGTCGGCCTCCCCCCTCCTGCTGCGTGGTCTCACACTGTGGTCGAGAGCAGCCTTCTCTTCTCGGGGTACGGAGGAGCCTCGCGGGGCTCCTTTGCCTTCTTCGTGTGCTCGGAGAGTCTGTGGTGGGGGTACGGCGGCGGCTTGCGACCCCTGCGGCCTTGTGCTGCCGGCGGTTTGGCTGCAGAGGCGGCGCTCACCTGTGGAGGTCCCGCTGCTCGCCGCTCTGTGTCGGTGGGTGGGTGGCCGGCAGATGGGCTTTGCGGGGTCTCTATGATGACAGACGGACTCAGGACGGGGGGCGGGGGAGGCTTCGGAGACGGAGGGGAGACCCTGAGGGAGGAGGAAGCCCCGGGGGAGGGAGGCCGAGAGCCGGGGCTGCCGGGAGGGTGGAGGTTTACCGTGAGAGGGGAGAGACCAGGAGTGGGAGGCCGAACTGGGAGGCTTCGCTGTGGGGAGCCCGGGTGGGGCGGGAGGCTGTTGGTGCACTGCAGCAGCCCACCCTGTCGGGGAGGAGAGCCCACGCTGCAGGCGAAGCGAAGAGTCCGACTCCTCTCCGACAAAGTCACCGGGCACAGCTGCACGGGAGACTGGCTCCTGCTGTGAAGGCTCCTCCGGAGGAAGCCAGACGGGTCTGGCAGGTTTTCAGGCTCGGGGGGCCTCTGGATGGAGCTGCCCACCGTCACCTCGCTGGAGCTGGAACCTGAACTGTAGCTGCTGTCGCTGGGAGGCTTGGCTCCGTCTCCCTCCTGCTGCTCCTCCTCGTTCAGATCAATGGACGAGGTGAGATAGTCAATCTGCTGCACCACCTAGAAAAACACAGCGATGGACGAAAGAGGGACGAATCGATCACCTGACGCCCTCAGAATCAGCTGGTTCTACGTAAATAAATGTAAAGAATTATGAATTATCACTATTAAATGAACATGATCACAGTCAATACATATAAAACCAAACCTGACCTCCTCACAATCCGCTGGTTTTTATCCACAATAACTTCAGTATATTTAATGAAGTCATGCAAAATTTTACCTTCATGCTCTGAATGTGTTCAGAGCTGCAGGTCCTTGAGCTGGACCCAAATTTCTCTCTTTATAATTTACTTTTTCCATCATTTCTGAGCCTCAGAACTTCATCAGAGCAGCAGATAAACACAGAAAGTTTTCAGGGCTGAAAAACACTGCAAAAAAATCTGCAACCAAATCGATTTCAAACCCACTCCAAGTGACACACGGTCCAAAGTTTCTGCTCAGAGTTTGTATAACCAACTTTGAGTGTCAGTATTATGGGATGTATCCGAGTTTCAACAGCGAAACAGTTTATTGTCAACGTCAGGAAACATAAGAATGAGAGAAGAAGAACCTCAACATGTAGGTAATAAGTAACGGAAATCTGAAGCTTAACAGAAAAAAACATAAATATGCAGAATTTCTATTAAAAATTAGAAAGAAAAATTGTAATTTAACACAAGAAAATCAGTTTGACATCCGTCCTGTCAAATTCTCATTTTGATTTAGCTCCATTTTCTCTATAACCAGCTGTGAGCATCAGTATTATGGGATGTATCCAAGTTTCAACAGCGAAACAGTTTATTGTCAACGTCAGGAAACATAAGAATGAGAGAAGACGAGTCTCAAAATGTAGGTAAAAAGTAACAGAAACCTGAAGACTAGCAGAAAAAAAAAACAGAAATATGCAGAATTTCTATTAAAAATTAGGAAAAAAAATCTACAATTTAACACAAGAAGATCCCGTTCATGGAGCCAAATCAGTTTTACATCCGTCCTGTCAAATTCTCATTTTGATTTAGCTCCATTTTGTCTATAACCAGCTGTGAGCATCAGTATTATGGGATGTATCGTAGTCAGACTGCAGCAGTTTAATGACACAGAGTCATAGAAACAATCATTGGTACCCTGGATGTGTTTCTGGTTTCTGATAATTCACCAGAGAAAACTTAAACAAGTGCATTCTGGGTAAACTCTCAAGGCTCATGTGTGACGGTGGTTGGTCAGAACTAGTTCTGGACCTACAGAAGATACCAGGATCATCTTCTAAACAGGATTTTTTCTGTCTCAAAATAATAAAAATAAACTATAAAATGCAAAAAGATTCACTTTAAAGGTTTTTATGTTAAAAAATACTCATAATGTGGAGATAAAATTGTGTATTTCTTCATTAAATATTCTAAAATTATCACCGAAAAAACAAAAATCTGCCGAATCTGAAGGCGTTTGGTGGGAGGTTCGGTCAGATTTGGTGGATTTGTTTATAAGTAATGACCCAAATAGAATCGGCGCCGTAGCTGCCGGGTCTCGTTCTACGCTCGGTTTACCTCCAGTGAGGAGTGGCACCACTCAGGCTGCAGAAACAGATGCTGCCATCAGCGTAATCTCAGCCGGAGCTCAGAGACTTTAAATGTTTCACAGAAAGCCTAAAGCAGCAGACGGAGGAGGTTTAATGAAAAACGAGTCGCGCCTGATTGGACCCACGTGGACTTAAAGTCAGGGGATCACAGCCGCTCCGCTTTTATTGTCCCGACGGGTCAGGAAGATGCACCGATAACTAGCAGTAAAGTTAACTACTGTGAATATATCTGATTGTTCTTTATCTTTAAATAATGTTTGATTTAATGTGAAATCTGCACAACTCGTGTTTTTTATCCTGAAATATAAAAAAAATCTGTATGAAACAGATAAAAAGCAGCAAACTCTCATAATTGAGCCGCTGGGAGCCGGTAATATTTGGCTTTTTTCTTGATTAATAATTGAACAACTTGTAATTAATAAGTGCTTCATTTGTCTTATCACCTCATCAGCTGAGTGATCAGTGATGAATTTCCCTTCGTCTGAATAACAGACAGAAGTGACAGGAGGTGAGCAAAAAGAGAGGAAAAGATCCAACATGTTGTGTTTATTAATGAGTTACTTGAACCCTGAAGCCAACAGGACTCAGGATCTGAGAAATAAATTCATGTTAACAGTTATTTGAGTGTGTAATTTTACAGAAAGTGTCCATATGAAGTGATTCACGGGTTAAATTCTGGTTATTTACATTTTCAAATGTTGTCTTCGTTTCTGTTTGTCTGTAATGTTCAGAGAATTTTAACGAGTACATTTAAAATCTGTATTAATCACAGAAGAGTTGCTTGAATTTTTTTTAATTTTCTTTTTTTTCTTTTCTTTTTTTTTTTTTTTACAGTAGATGAATCATAAACAGAAAATGTATATTTTTAATTACAGTGCACAAATAAGCTGCTGGTACTTTATCTGTAAGTTTTTATTTTTAATTTTAATTAAAATAAATGTTTTATTGTAGATTTACATTAAATAAATGATATGTATTTCACTGTTAATACACAATTCATTTATTTTTTTAGTCGATTTTTAGTCCATCGATGCATCCAAACAACAAAACATTTCTATTTATTATAATTTTTAACCATAGAATCACTTTTAAAATGCAGATAATGTCGATTAGTGCTTCTGACTAAGTGTTAAACTTTTTTAAAAAATTCTGTTATTTTACCTTTTTTTCTATAGTGTAACAATGCAGCTCTACATAGTAAAAAAAAAAAAAAATTAAACGTTTGTTTAAATGATGTCTTAAGTCTGTATTTGACCTAAAAAAAAAAAAGCTATGAATGAATTTCGAAACAGGTTTTTAATGTTATTCCACATTAAATATGTAAATTCATGTTTCTTTGGTTCTTATAATTTCCTGTATTTCAACATTTTAAAAATACAGAAAAAGAGGAAGCGTTTCTGCAGACTTACGGGTTATTTTTTACAGTGTAGATTTGTATTGAAGGAGTGCAGAACCTGTAACACACGACTGTTTGCACAACAGGCTCACGTGCGCTCACGTGCACGCCCGTACACGATGCAGGAGGAAGCGACGCTGGGGAAACGTTTGACCCAACTCACCACCTGCTCGATGTGCGCAGATAAATCCTCGGCCATCGCTGCATGACGTTTGTTTTTTTTTTTTCCCTCCATTCTCTTGCTGATGTCAAAGGATGACCTGATTTGTCTTTTTCGTGCGAAGCATTTTCATTTTTCTTTGAAGCGCAGCATGTAAATGCGCATCAAGTGACTCTGGGCAGGTGCTGCTTGTTAATGTCAGGAATCAGAGGAGATAAAAGAGCAGAGGACTCCGGTTCTCATCCTCTGCTCCACACAGTGTTTGTTAACAGCAGCGTTTCGTGACCCCTCAGGTCTGCACATACAGAGCAGGAGAACATTTGTTGTCTACGGATCAGTCGTCCAAGTTTTACTTCACTCCAAGTTCAGTCAAAACGAAACAACGTTCATGTGCCAGCTTGCTTTTCGGAGGCTTTGTTCTCGCCCTGCGATTGAAGTCTTTAGTGTTGCTGTATTATTTGTACAGTCTAAAGCGCTTTAAAGACTCAGAACAATTCCTTTTCATACGAGTGATTGACTATTAAGTGAGGCTTGCTGCTCATGCAACAGAATGATAGAACAGCGCTTTGAAATAAATATGTGACCAAAGTCTTCTCTGGTGCCTTATCTCCCTTTGATCTGTTGTCTCTGTTGTGAAAATTTGGGATTTTCCATTACAGCGTCTGCTTTCTGCCCGTCGTCCTTCCCCTTCTTTTGTGTTTTTTTTTTTTTTTTTTAACGCAGCATATATGCTCTTTCATCAGCGCCGCATTAACGACTGTCGCACAAAATCTGGCCGCCCGGATGATGAGGTTGCTACCTCGGGTTTTAGCCGTGACCCCGCAGATGCAGATCAAAATGCCAAGAGGCGAGATTCACGTGTCACTTTTACTGGATGAGGCAGAGATACTCAGACATAAATGGATTATAAAAAGCGTCGGACGCCATCCAGCTGTGCCCGGAGCAGCATCTGTCCATAAGAAGGGAGAGTGGAGGCAGAGACGAGTCGGGGGGGGAGGAGGATGCAGAGAGGGAGGCTCGGCCTGATGTCACGCAGCATCATCTCAGCAACCTCTGAATGCATCAGTTAAATGGGCCAGAACTATTGTCTCCTTCACCTCTGTGGAAACCGAGCCGAGCGTCGGCTTCGTCTGCACACCGGCGGCAGCAAAGAGTCGGAGACGCAGTTTGCAAATTGCGCCGGATTCATGAAGCCCCGCTGCTGACTTTTTAATGCATGTTAAATTCTGCTGAGGACGTGCATTTGTATTCCGGCTTGTTATCTGTAAGTGCACAAGCCCTCCAGGTTCTGTAGCATCGGCGTGAACACTTCCAGCATGAGGGAAGCGTCTGAACTGTTGTGAGAGGATGCAGCAACTTCTCTGGCCTCATTCTGAGCCGATTTGTTTTGGAAAGAAACGGATGAATGTGAGACGCTGAGGAGCTTTTGTCTCGTAGGTTCTCACTAATAATGGAGGTCACGGAGATCCTGGAGGAAAAGAAACAGGACCTTAAAGTTTAAAAAGCCGGAGAACCTCAAAAGCATCTGGAGTCTTAGTTTCTGAAAAGAGCCTAAGACCCAAAGAAACCCAAGAGACAGCTGGAAGGTAAAAACGTCTTCAAGAACCTCAAAGAGAATCCTGGGAGCTTCGATGAAACGCAGCCGGTATTCTCTTTGAGGTTCTCGAAGACGCTTCGCCGTCATTCAGGAGAGTAAAATGTCTTAAAAGAGCCAAAACATAAAGAACCAAAAGAGTCCAAAGAGCAGGTGGACTCATCTTTTAGGTTTCATTGTTGGTGCCTCTTGGATGAAGGTAAAACATCTTCAAGAACCTCAAAGAGAACTCAAGAGCTTCAATAGAAAGCAGCTGGACAAGAGGGTGAAACATCTTCAAGAACTTAAAACACCAAAAAAGCCTTAAGATACCTCAGAACCTAACAAGCAGCCATATTTGAAACCCGTTAAGGTTCTTGAAGACATTTTATCTTCATCCAAGAGGGTGAAACAACCTAAAACAACCTAAACCAAGGAGCCCAAAAAGCCTTAGAACCTAAAACACCTATAAACCCAAGAAACCTTAAGAATTTATAAAGAAGCTGGACCCTCTTGTAGGTTCTTGAAGATGTCTCACCTTCACCCTAAAGATATCTCACCTCTTGGATAGAATATAAACTCTACAAGAGATTAAACCTAAAAACCTAAAACACAAGCGGAGTTCTCGAAGACCTGCAAGAAACTTCTTGGATGAAACAAACCTCCAAAGCCTAAGAACCCAAAAAGTGGTTGGACTTTTATTTTAGGTTCTTGAAAAATGAAGGTAAAACATCTTGAAAATCCTACAGGAACCTGAATCTAAAAGCCCAAGAACCTAAGAAACCTAAGAACCTCAGAAGCAGATCTCTACTAGTTCATGTCTCTTGGATGAAGAGTCTTCAGAGCTTAAAAGAGCCTAAACCCAAGAAGTAGAACCTAGAGATCAGCAGGGGTTCTCTTTTGAGTTCTCTCAGAGGCTTTCTTGCCTCTTGCATGAAGGTAAAACATCTTCAAGAACCTAAAAGAGAAGCGTGGTTGTTTTACTGAAACTTTTAGTTCCCGTTCTTTCCTCTGAGCTCGGCAGAACCAACAGAAACGAGCTACTGTACCTCCTTCATCTCCTGGTGGACGTCCCTCAGCGCTTTGAGAACCTGCTCCAGGTTGTCCACCACTCGTTTAATCTGGTTCCGAACCACCTTCCTGCTGCAGCCCGCCTCCTTCCTCGCCGACTCCTCCTCTTTGTTCTGTCTGGGCTGCACCCACGTCTGGTTCTGACCCAGGATTGCGATCCACTCTGAGTTGGGCCTCCGGGGGCCTCGTAGCGTGGTGGTGCAGCCCAGGCCTCTGTGGGGAACCTCAGTGGAGAAGATGACTCCGTTCAGGGGCCCGTTGAAGCCCTCCACAGGTGGTTCCCTCAGGTCCCTCTGGCTCTGGGAGCTCCTGCTGTGTTTGTTGATGTAGCTGAAACCGGAGCTGAAGTTCTGCTGCTTCTCCGTCGGTCCCTGAGAGTCGGCGCTCAGCCAGCTGGAGGACCGGAGCTCTCTGTGGCGGTAGGTGGCGCTACTGTCCCACGCCTTCCCCCTCCGGTCCTCCATGGCGGCGGGCGCCTTACAGTTGGTCTCCTCGGCGAGCAGAGCCGGCGGAGCAGCAGCAGCAGGAGGTCCCACCAGAGGCCCATATTTCCTCCCTGAAGTCCCGTCGTTCTGCGAGCGTCGCAGGCTCAGGTGGTTCCTGACTGAGGTGTGGTTCTCCTGAGCGGCGGAGGAGCCGTCCCCCTGCGGTCCGTCCCCTGAGCTGGTCTCCGGCTCTTTGGTGGGCTTCCTGCTGGCGGGGCTCTCCTCCCTCTGCTTCAGGAGGTGGTGGCCCCTCAGCACCACCGGCAGCATCCTCGCCATGCCCACGCCATTACAGCGCAGCTCGGCCTTCTTCGCCCGCTCCTTCCCCTGTATGGAGAAGAACCCGATGCCTTTGGCTCTCTCCAGCGGGGTCAGGCTGTTGCGGGCCTCCGAGCCGGTTCTGTACGGTCCGTTGAGCCCCAGGTCGCTGCTGTGGTGCGGCTTCAGACTGCTGCGCAGCCACGGGATGAAGTGAGGGGTGTGGGGCTTGAAGCCTTTCTGCTCCCCGGATACCGGAGCCCCGCTGTCAGAGAACATGGTGATGGATGATGTCCAGCAGCTTCACACAACCGAGGAGAGCAGGAGGACTTCCCCCTCTTCTGCCATGAGCCTCCCCCTGCCTTTGCCATGAACACCGGCTCTCTGATCTTCTCCTTCTCCCACTCTGCCTCCAAAACTTTTCTCTGCCTTTTCAGCTCAGGTCCTACCCGCCTACCCACTCCTCTCCTTCCCGCTGAAGGCTGATTTTGTCGCCCTGCCTTTCCTCCCCCCTGGTTCTCCCCCCTCCTCGGTCGGTGGCTCTCCTCCCTCCTCGGCTGTGGAGCTCTGGAGCCCCTCACCCCCTCACCGGCCGGCCTCTGAGCTGCCCAGGGCCTCTCCGGTGTCGGTCTTCTCTCTCCGGCTGCCGTCGTCTCTCTGGCTCGGCAGCGGCGGAGGCTCGCACATCGCTCTCTCTCTCCCCCCCGCACTGCGCCGCGCTGCCTCCGATCCTCTCGCTCTTTCTTCCTCCCACTCCCTCTCGCTGCTGTTACTCCCTTCCTCTGTTTCCCTCTCCTCTCCCCATCCTCTGTCTCCTCCGCCAGCCCCTTATCGCCTCTCTGCAACTCCTTCTGACACTGTTTTCCTGCCCCACCTCCAATTTGCCAGAAGTTCAATCAGTGCTATTAATCCCCCCCCTCCCACCACCACCACCACCACCACCACCACCACCACCTCCCCCCGAATGTGTGCCCACGTGATGCCTCATCTGATTACTCCTTCCCCCGGCTCAGCCCCTCACAATTAAATGCTGCTTAGGACACCAGAGGGGGTTTAAAGGAACAGGGGTGGATGGCAGCAGGAAGGGAGTAGATGTGGCGGGTAGGAGGTGGAGGGGGGGGCAGATAATTGCGACCTACAAGATCAGAGATCAGCAGCAGTTTGACAGAAACTACAAGCTGCTGGGCTCCAAACAGCAGCCTGCGTCTCCCCACAGCTTATTGTAACTGTCAGCAAATAGTGTCACGTTACATCCCAGTTGTTGTTTCTTTCCTGTTTTTATTTTCTGCCACACATCCAACTTCCATTTGTTCCAATTATGCAGAGACAGCTGCTATTTTCGGGGGGGAGCTTCTCATTTGAATTCCAATTCTTGGCTTGTCTGGATTAGATTTCTTGTTTCTGACAAGCTCAAAGATGCCTCCTAGGTGCCTCTTCACTCAGCCGCGGCTGCATTAGATGGGTCCCTCCCTCTCTGGCAGCATCCGAAATGAAAAGACGGCAGCGGCGCCACACAAAAAGCCCCGACAGTTTGCTGTCACTCAGCAGCGACACACTCAAAGCATCTGTCATTCTGTTAGTCAGCACAGCAATCTACTCCTCCGGTAGTGCCCTCTGCTACAACACGACTTCATTCACTGGCATTTTCTACTGTACGGGATGAAACGGTGGCTCGGTGTAATCTGCAGGATAAGAAGATTCCTGCTGCATGTGGACGGACAGCTGTCAGCCTCTAATGACCATTAGTCTGGATATAAAAAAAACACAATAAAGAGTGAAAGTCAGCGAGCGTCTAATCCTCCTGGTTTCACGCGACACTGCTGCTGCTGCTGCTGCTGTTGTGTTTAAAAATGCAGCTCTGACAGCGTGTTTGTATGTGAATGAATAATGAGAATTCACTTTGAAATGATCGTTCAAGTTTACTCGGAGAGCAGCCTTAAAGTGCTCGCACGGCGCCATCAAAGATTAATGGCGTTAAAACACGTAGTCGCAGGAATAAAGGTGCAAAGCTGAACAAACAATGTTGTTATAGGAGAAAAAAACACCAAGAGAAGAACATTCTCCACCAAATGTGCCTCAAAAACGCCCCATAAATGGAGGTTTTAGCAAAAAGAAGAGTAGCTGAAGAAGAAGCTGTTTCCATTGGTTCTCTCCGATTTGGTGAGTTTCACTTTTATTTTGTAGATTATGTCAATTTGAATACTTTGTCCCTTTAATTTGAAATTTTGATTTGAAGTTCAGGTTGGGTGGTTAGCATTGTCGCCTCACAGCTAGAAGGTCGCTGGTTTGCATCCCGGTGAGGACACCCGGGATCTTTCTGCGTGGAGTCTCCATGTTCTCCCCGTGCAGCGTGGGTTCTCTCCGGGTTCTCTGGCTTCCTCCCACAGTCCAGAAACATGTTGAGGTTAATTGGTGATTGTAAATTGTCCGTAGGTGTGAATGTGAGTGTGCTTGGTTGTCTGTCTCTAAGTGTAGCCCTGTGATAGACTGGTTACCTGTCCAGGTGAACCTGCCTTCAGTGAGGATTAAGCGGAGTATAGATAATGGATGGATGGATGGAAGTACAGCAAAACCACAAAAATTAGGTTTACTACTTATTTAGCATCGCACAGCTCTGTTCAGGGTAAAGAAAAACCAACATCGTTAAGTCTAATGATAAAATTGGGTTTTACGTTTACGTAAATTAAACGCTCATGTTGGAAATTTTAAGTTGATTTGCTTTGAATAAAGCTGCAGCAACACAAACTCTTCATTACAGAGGAATCAAATGATTTAAGTTAATTTAACTCAAACCAGGTGCGCTAAAGCTAGCTACTCATTAGCTTCATTTGGACTTAATTCAGTTGTGTATCAACAGTTAGCGTCATAAATGTAAGTTGACCCAACGATTGTCTTTTTTCAGTGTTTATGTGGACTTGGTTCTATTTTAATTACAAGACTTGGTAATTGTTTTTTTAATTTTTGTATTTTATATTATGACTAAACTAATAATAATTTGCAATATTTCTGGGTTTCTTCTGTTATAACACATTCGTGACTCATCTGCACGAAATCAGAAATTAACACGATAAAATATTGGTTCTGGATTTATTACTCAGATCGGTCCATTTAGTTGTTTTCTACGTGTAGGGAACATAAAATCCCTGTCAGATACCGTCAGCGTTCATGAGCGCTAACACCAGGAAGAAGCCATGGAAATCACTCGAGCAGCGTGTCATCAGCAGCCAATCCTGTCGCGTGATTTGCGTCATGTGATACCAACATGCCGCTGTTGTTTACACATAACAGCCCAGATGGGTCACGTTTAATATTTTGGTCAAACAGGATCCAGTAAACGGTTATTTTCTGGTGTTTTATTAACTAAATGCTTAATTTTTCATGAATATAATCGTTAGCTGCTCTAGTTGCCTCCAAACCAACAAGCTCCAGTAAAGATTAAAAATAAATAACTTCAGTCCTTCACATGAAGAGCCGTCCTCCTGATAAAGACGTTCTTCAGTCGGGGCTTTGAAGAACCACAGAGGCTTCTGAAGAACTCGTTATTCTGTTTTTCTGGGAAACCGGACTGGTGGGTTTATTATAACTCTGTGAGGTGTGAACGGTGTCGGCTGGTTGTTCCACAGACGCTGTGTTTGCAAATTGCAGGTGAAGATGAGTTCTGGGTCCTCGTCTGGGCTCTCATGTGGATCTGAAGTGTGAAGTTTGTTCTGATGAGGCTGGAAAAAAAAAGGTCCAAACTGACCCGAGAGACCTGAAACCGTGTTGGGGTTTCATCCAGCGGGGCTCCGAAATAAATAACAGAAACATGAAGTACAGTTTTCTGATTAGTTAGTGAGTGAATCAGTCAGTCAGTCTGTTTGTCTGTTCGTTAGTTAGGTGGTTGGTTGGTTGGTTAGTTAGTTGGGTGTGTTCACAGTAAGAAGAACCAACTTTTTGGGATTATTTTTTGGATTATTTTTTTTTTAAATTAATTTTTTTAATTGGCTCTAGGAGATAAATAAATATATTGGCACTTTCTGTATTTTAATGATAAAAAAAAAGAAAGCAGAAAATCTTTAATTTTTAATGATGTATCAATATTTTTTTTTTGTAAAAAATAAAAATGTTTAAAAATAAAATTATTTTAAAAATGTAAAAATTAAAAATAAGGATATTTTCCTGTTACTACATGGTGTATCTTTAGTTTTAAAAAAATAAAATAAATTTTAAAAAACAAACAAAGAGTTAAAGGTTTAATGAATCAATAAAATAAATTAAAAAATTACTTAAAAATGTAAATTTTCTGTTAATTTCCAGCGTGTCCACAGTAACAGGACGTAGCCTGCATATTAATGGTGACTAAAAAAATGAAGGAAATTTCTATTTTCTAATTGTGTATCTAAAGTAGTAAAAAAGAAAATTACAGGATAATCAATAAAATGGTGCAACAATGGTATTTAAAAGCAGAACAAACAAACAAACAAACAAAAATACATAAATACAAATCAATCAAAATATATATATATATTTTAAATTTAATGGTAAATCTATAGTAAAACAAACAAACATTTCTGTTATTTTATAGTATTTATTGGTACAGATACAGCACAGAAACTGCAAACTTAAAAATAAATCCATAAGATAAAAATAAGAACATATTCTGGCAGCTTTTTTGTTCATTGTAGAAACCAAGAAATGTGTTGTGAATATCGTGAAAATATATTTATATAGGTCGCTGTTCATATTTATTTATACGTTTGTCTTTCAATGTATTTATTTGTTGGTGACCAACATGTGAGCAGCAAACTGTCATAAAAACTGACATTTTATTATTCTCTCTGAAAATTACACAAAAAACCCCCTAAAAACCAACCATTACAGAAACTGATAAAACGATTTGATGATGCAAAGAACCATAAATACAGCCATGAATCACGAGGAATGATTTCTGAACATCTGTAGTCATCCAGCTGTTGATTCATGTTTATTTCTCTCATCAGAACAAACCAGCCGTCAGCCCACAAACACTGAACTCACTGGTTTAAATAAAACCACGTGTTGCTGAATGAAGCCTGTGGACGTGTTTAAAACAACTTAAACATACAGATGTCATGAAGCAAAAGAAAACAACAGAATCCAGATGTTCTCGGCTCCAGATGCTGATCAGATTTTTGGTTTTGGTCTCATTTGAAGGAGAAGTTTACACATTTCAGAACAGACTAAACCTCCCTCAGTGTTCCTGGAGCTGCAGCGTTCCTCCAATCAGCCTCCCACTTTGCGTGGAACCATAAATAACACGGAAACACGCCGCCGCTGCTCATTTTAAAGTCAATGTGGAATAATAAGAGGCTGTCACAGACTCTGGAGCTCCATCCGTTATGTACTGATTGAAGGATGGATGTGGACAGAACCGTCCTCCTCCTCCTCCTCCTCCTCCTCCTCCTGGGTTCTCCTGGTTTCAGCCTTTTCCTGTGCACAGAGCATATGGCCTCCTGTCCTTGTCCTCGGCCTCCTGCGACGCTCCTTCGCTTGTCTCGAGTCCTGAAACAGGCCGGGTGCCATGGAGAGGCAGCGGAGCGTACCAGCTCGGTTCTGTTTGCTGAACTCTGCAGATACACTTTCCTGGTTGAGTTTCTTCGACACCGACGGGGGAGAGAAAGAGGACGAGGACCTTACATAACTCGGTGGAAAAGATAGATGTAAAGAGCGGCCCTTTTGAAAGCCAAAGGCCTCCGTGTCTGTCAGGATTTCCAGAGCGAAGCGGCTTTTAGTCACAGTGCGAGCGCCCGTGGGCATCCGGGGAACTTTGTGAAGCCACCTGGACGGCGGCAGCGAGCCGTCTGGGGAGGTTCTGAGGCTGCATTTGGCTCCGTATTTACACAAAGTGAAAATGAGAAGTTTCTTGAGAACACAGTGTTCTTTCTTTTTTTTTTCGCGGTATTAAATATGGAAGCGAGCAGATGCTGCCGTCCCCCGAGTGTCCGGCGTGGCGCTGGTGATAATCCTGAGGGGCTCGCTGATGTTTGTGTCTTTCCCGTCCTCTCATGTGTATTTTCCTGTTGTTTGCTTTCGGATTCCCCTCCGCCGCGCTTTTCATCCTTCAACAACACGTCAGTCAGGTGCTCTCGGAGGACTCGGCGGAGGAAGGAGGAGAGAGACGTGGGGACACCAAGAAAGACTCGGAGAGAGAGAGAGAAAAAGGGGAGGAAGAGTTTTGAAAGACTTCTAACTTCCAAGCCGCCTGCCGTCGCTGCGCTTGCCAGAGGGGAGAGCACCTTTAAGCATACTGGATGAGTGACGATGTGGAGCGACTACAAAAGCTCAGTAATACATAATAAGCAGCACTCGCTCTGCTCGGCGCCGCGGCTCAACCCAAACCAGATTGGTGCCGAGCAGGAATTTGGATCTGCTCAAAGGTCAGAGAAGGCCCGGCGTGAAAAGAGAGGTTCTGCTGCAGTACGATGGAGAAACTGTGGACGTCAGATCTGAGCCTCAGAACCGCGTTTGACTTCAAATAAATCCAGAAAATAACTGGAAAGGTTCCTGGATGTGTGACTGTAGGTAAAGAAACAGATTTGTTCTGTTCATTAGCAGCTTTTCCTCAGTGACGGAACAGTTTATAGAAGATGTCTAGTTTTCTATCTATTGTAGAAAAACAGGATTAAAAAAACAACATTTATTGGCATCATATTGCAATAAATATCACATTTCTATTTTCTAACAGGTAAAAAAAATAAAAATAAAAAATGGAATTTTGTTATAAAGGAAGGTTCATCAATAGCAAAGCAACAGGACATTTTCCTGACATTAATTGGCAAATCTATTCTTATTCTTTTACATGATGTTGGTGATTTTTTAATGGTGTATCTAAAGTATAAAAACAAAATAATTAAAACATTTTTTTAACCAACTGTAAAAAACAAAACAAAAAAAAAAACCAGGACACT
>NW_007578433.1:427419-428922 GCF_000690725.1 Stegastes partitus | reverse complement strand
ATTTGACAGGGAAAAAAATCTATATTAAAGATTGACTATTTTTTTCTGTTGTTGTTCTTTTATAATGTTCCCTGTGTTGCTTAATTAAAAAAAAAAAGTTGTAATTTACATGTTAAGAAAAATAATAATAATAATTCCAGAATAAACCTGTAAATAATGTCAACATCAAAAATCTGGATTTTAACAAACAGTAAATAAAAAATGTTTATTTTTTTATGCTGCCAATCATTAAGTCATTAAAATACCTTTCATTGTAGAGGACAAACTCATTTTGGGTTCAACAGAACTCAAAAAGACTGTTTCCTTATTATTTTTTTTGCTCTGTTCCGATGAAGGTTTGAGCCAAAACAGATTCAGGGCCACAGCGGACCAACACTCGAACCTTTCTTATCACGACTTGGGCTGTAAATTAGGTTTTTTTGTGTCCTTGAGTCGGTCTTCCTACAAGTTTCTTCCATTTAAAGTTCAGTTAACGTGTGAATAATACAGATGCTGCTTCGGTCGGTTTTATCTTACGGTGATCTGAATGTTGGGCTTCTGTCGTGGACTTCATCCTGCTGCGTCTGAAACATCACCGTCGCTAAGAAATCAGTTTTATTGCAGACGGACGTTTTCACACGTGAGGACTGTGGTGTTTTACTGAAGGCTGACATGTAAAAACAGAAGCTCTAAAACGAAATAAAAGGAGTTTTGTGTCGCACATCAATAGTCGGTTCATTATAAAACAAATGAGGATTAATAGTTACAGAACAAATTAACCACAAGTGAAATATTTTTGTGTTTGTTGTGTGAAAACAAAAGAAGTCGATGTCGGCGCTGCACACCTGTGATGAATCCAGCTATAATTACTCTTTTTCTTTTGTGTCTCGTCATTGTGAAGGCGGCGGCGAGCGTAGGCGGCTTTTAAATATTAATAATAACAATAATAACCTGGATTTTTAGAGCACTTTGTAAAATCCAGGTTACAAAGGCAGCAAAGTCATAAAATCAAAAGAAAAAACACAAACAGACGGACTGGTGGGAAACAGAATGATGTTAAAAGCTAGAGGTTTGTTTAAAACAGACTTAGAAGAGACTCACCTGACCTGACAGCAAACTTTGTCCCATTTTGTTTTCAGCCGGACTCCTGAAACAGACAGAAGTCGATCCTACGACGTAGTTTATTTTAAGTCACTGTGAAGAGGCTGAAACTACGGAAGCCCGGAAGGGACATGGAGAAAGAAAAAAGACGAGGAGAGGAAAAAAAAGTAATAGAGGTAACTTTTGCAAGATCTCGCAAAGTTATAGGTACCTCCAGTCCAGTAGGTGGCAGTAATGCACCTGAACGTTGGATTCCAACCGCCAAATCAATAGAAGAAGATGAGACCTTCCATCCATCCATCCATCCATCCATCCATCCATCCATCCATCCATCCATCATCTTCCGTTTATCCGGGGTCGGGTCAGGGTGGCAGTAGGTGGAGCAAGTCATTCCAGACTTCCCTCCCCCCGACGACGCTTTCC
>NW_007578433.1:409424-427054 GCF_000690725.1 Stegastes partitus | reverse complement strand
CCTGTCCACCTCGCGCTCCATTTTCCCATCACTCGTGAACAAGATCCCGAGATACTTAAATTTCCTCGCTTGAGGAAGATTGATGTGGCTTTTGCGAGATCCCGAGAAAGTTTTGCAAAATCTCGCAAAAGATACCTCCTCTATTGTTTTTCTCCTTTCTCCATGTTCCTTCTGAAACAGATGCTGTGATTGCTTTTCTTTTTGTTTTGCACATATTTCTACTCCGGAAGCGCCTTCAAGACCACATTCTGATGAAAACCAAGCTTCTAATCTGAACTAAGCTTCTTGGTTTTGGTTAAAATCCTGCAGATTTCTGTTCAGTCTGCAGTCAAATAATACATCTGAAAAAAACAGAAAAGCTGCTGTGATATAAAAATGGTCTCAGTGTCTTTAAAAGTTAAGATGATATATAATTTTAAATCTTTGTAAGATGATAAAAGCAGGATTGAACAAACTTTGTGCTCAGATTACTGCAGCAAGAATCTCTGTTTGGTCTGAGTTTAACTGAACGAAGGAGGTTTAAAGGCGCTAATTATCGTCTGACAGGAACATCTGTGTGTCATCAGCATAAAATCACGTCTAGCAAACTTAATTAAAGGCTTTTTCTTCTTCACTCCCACCTCCAGTGCCTGAAACTGGATTTTTATGCTCGTAATTTTCAGAAATCATCCGTCTGTCAATCACCTTCGTTTCCTTCAGGTGAGGAGTCGATAATAAAATCGGAAGTTTAAAGACCAGGAGCTCCTGTGCATGCTTCCGTCTCTCAGCTGCCTTCTTAAGATGCAGGCCGGCGCCTTTGTAGTCACTTCATTATGTAGAAATGATAATTACGCCCCACTGGAAGCAAGCTCCCCCAAAATGTATTAAAGCCCTCATTCACATCCACTGATAATCAAGTCGTGACTGTCGTTTGGAAATTTTTTAATTTCGGGAGAGCGTTTAAAGAGACGTGCACACACACAAAAATAAAAAAATCCTGCATGACTTTTATTCCCTCCCAAACACTCGAGTCTTTGCTTTATTTGACATCACAGTTAAGGCAGATAAGACATGACGGTGCTGCACTCGGTGAAGTGGAGGCCGAGTCCAAACGCCGAGCCGCCGCACGTTGAGCTAATGACCATATTAGAGGATAAATGGGCGCTCGGTGCTGCAGCAGCCTTTCAAGTGTGCTACAGGGAGGCTGCAGGCCGAGTTATCAAAGTCTGAGGAGCAGCAAAGGCAACCGCAGATTAAACCGAGTGCCGTCGCTCGAAATTAAACTGAACTCCCAAATAAAATAAAATAAAAAACGCCTCGTCCACACGTAGCAGGGTTTCCTCCGCCCTCTAGATAAAAACTGACGTACACACCACCTCGTTTTTAGGAAAGAATTCATCCACACCATTAGTGCGTTTTTAAGCACAGTCATATTGAGGATGTAATGACTCCGACGACAGCAGCGATGACCGGGATATTCGGAAATTGTCACGCCATTCCTCCGGGAAAGTTCTCCCACCAGTTGGCAGCGCGTCCCGGTCAGTGCATCAGTGTCTTTGGCGGAGAACATGCCTCGGACGTGGAATGGCGAGGTGGGGGAACATAACCGTCCTTAACGCCGTCCTTCACCTTCGTTCTTGTACGTGGAGTGGCATCTGGGCCTGGACCAGAGACAACACGGTTCTGAGGGCGTCCATGCTGTTTCCAAACGTAAACACAGGTCATGTTTTGTCGCAGGCAGTGATGTTTGGAAACCTAAACCCCGGTTATTGACGTCCACGTCCGGATGCATAAACTGAGGATTCGCAGCTCTTCACTTTGGCTTTTCAAAGCATCGTTTTTAATAAATCTGCGAGTGGATGACGGGAAACATCGTAGGAAAATATCTTCATTTTGTGAGACACCCTGATACGTGTGGACGAGGCCTGAGTCTTCCCATCTTTTCCGCTTCCTCCCTGACCGCGGCGTGGCTCGGGAGGAAGCGGGAAAAAAACTGGAATTGTTTGTCCGTCTGTCGGCTTTCATGCTCTCCCAACAGCGCTGCGAGCAGGACGAAGGGATTTGTCGGACCGAATCCAGGTCAGACGGTCAGATTACCCTCCTGATCTGGCCGGAAAACTCCAACATGCTCGATGGGAGGACACTGATTAAAAAGAAAGAAAGAGAAGACAGACGAGGAATTTGTTGTTTTAAAAAAGTAATTTGTATTATATTTGTTGGGATACAATAAGAGAGACAAAAACAATCATATGTACATGAGTGAAAATAAAAACAATAGTAAAAAAAAAAAAAAGAGCTTTAGTGAAGCGAGTGAGGCCGTCGCAGAGGGTTTACGGCGCTTTTAGGACGTCACGGGAGATTTAAAGTAGCCCTGAGATGTGGACGGATCGGACGAAATGGCATCGAAAGACAATTAAAGTCGACTCTTTCGGGGGGACTTAGGAGAAGGGATTTACTTCAAAGCCTTCCAAAACGATGCAGTCGGTGTCCGACGGGTCTAACGAACGAGAACACACTCAGGGAAGTCATCTGAGAGGGAAAAAGTGGAATTAAAAAAAAAAGCCCACAACAGCCGCCGCCGCCATTACCGCTGATATTTTTAATTATCAAGTGTTTTCTGAAGTGCTTCTCTGGAAAAAGGCTGCATTTTAACGAACATCAGTCCTCCTCTCTCTCTCTCCCTCTTTTTCTTTTTTTCTTTGGCAGAGCTGCTGTGGAAGAAGTTAAAGTTTCAGCAATCCTATCTGGGAAAGCACAGCGCTTATTACACAGCTCAATTTCCAATTCTCTCACAGGTACGCACACAAACACACACACACACACTCACACACACACACACGGAATACAAAATGAGGCCGCAGCACAAAACAATCTCCCAGACAGGCTCAGTGATACAAAAACACATAGACAAAAAGGAAAGACGGCTATTATGCGAGGCTGGAGAGGGCCAGTATTCACGCGCTCCTTTATAAGGAAGAAACACAACAACATCTTTCATTCCATTAAAGGACTCGCATCACGCAAACAGAGATGGTTATCCGTGGCGCATTTACGCCGGGCTGCCATGCGGTGAAATGGAGTGGCTGCTCGACGGAGGCAGCCTCCGGGCCATTATACCGCCCCGGAGTGGGGAGCTATAATTGCAGAGGGAGAGCACAATCAGGTGCTGTGTTTGTCTCTGCTCTAATCTCTAAACCCTGCCCGGGCCTTTGCACAGACGGCGAGCTGCCGTTTGCGTCCAGCCTTTCATCTGGCTGCTCGTGGGGAGTCTTTCTAGTTCACATCAGTCAGAATTTCAACTCGACTTTTCGTGCTTTCGGGATAAACGCGGCCGACCCCGGGCTCCGGTTTAACCGTCTTTAACTGCCCCCGTGCCACGATGCAACCTGCGCACCTGGTGCCACGTTGTTCGGTTCCTTCCGACCGGACGACGGAGCAGCCGGCGACACGTTCCAGTCGAAACAATCAACAATGAGCAGCCCAGTCGCATTCCTTCATGTTTACGGTCCCCCCGTGACCCAAATACTTCATCTTTGTTGTGGCGGCTATAAACCGGACTATTAGAGGCGAAACTGGGTTTACAGGCGCCGCCCGGACAAAAGCCTGGCTTCTCTACAAAGCGGAGTTCAGTGCATGATGGTGGAGCTTTTAAATGCTGCCTAAGCAGGATTACTCAGCTGCTGTGCTTCACATGGTCTCACTGCTGCAGGAGAGTACAGTACAGCGCTTGTTCAGGATTGAGTGCAATACTACTTTTAGGAACAACAACAAGAAAAAAAAAAAGAAATAAAAAAATAATTGGAAATTCACTTTCTCTCCTCTCCTGGTGCTCCCAGAACCATTTTGGTCCATTAAAGGCACCTCGCAGAGCTGCAGCTGAAGGCCTGTGCCGGGCTTCATGTCTTTTTGATTAAGTAAGAAGGAAGGAAAAGCCCCTGGAATGAGGATAAAATACATTTTTCAAGGCACAGTTGTCAAAGCTCCTACCCCTGAATATACTGATAAGAGCATGAAGTTTTACATTCATTAAAAAAAAAAAAAGAACAAACAAAACAACAGCGCTGAGTTTTGTTATAAGTGAGGCTGGAGAAGAAGAGAATACTTTGGACTAACTAGCCAAGAGAAGTTCAGTGTTACAGTAAAGTCTGAAAGGCACACACGGAAACAAAAAGTACAAATGTTCACGATTGTCATCTTAAAAAAAACAAACACTTCCTGCGAGCTGGTGCACGAGGGGTCGACTGGAGGTAAATGTGCCGAACGCCGAGGCGCACGGAGGTCAGAGGTTTCCCTCGTCGAGCATCTTGTTGACGCCGTTGCAGATCCTCTGCAGGTGAGCGCGGTACACCTCCGACGGGCCGTACAGCGTCGCCAGGAAGTCGCAGTCGGCGAAGTGATTGAAGACGTGGTTGACCCGCGAGTGGCTCTTGGCCGTCAGGTGGCGCTTGATGGCCTGGTGCAGCAGCTCGCGGCACTCGTTCAGGATGGCGCTCATGACGCGGCGGTCGAAGGTGAACTCGATCTGGTGGAAGCTGACCGCCGTCATGGCCAGAGTGTGGACCTTCTTCCTGTGACGGGGGAGAGGAGAAGCTGTCAGCGTCTGATTCAGCGGAAGCGGGTAAAAATAGAAACTGCTGTCTTGTGATTTTCTTCAGAAAAAGTTTCCCGCCCCCCCGAAGATTAGTTCCAGTATTGTCCTTCACAGCGACACATCTCCATGCTAATATAATCACCATTCTCCATACTGTGCACTTGTGTCAGCTCCTCATGCCTCCGAGCTGAGTTCTACTGTTTTAGAGGGAAATGTATAAACTGATGTCCTTAATTTGCCTCCATCAGCAAACAGAAATGTACTTGAACTGCAGTTTTCCTCTTAACTACATCCTCCTCCTCGTCGTTGTTCCTCCAGGTTTGTCACCTCCTGATGCAAACATTAAAATTCAGTCGGAGACACTTAAGTCGAGTGATTGACCTGATTTGAATGGGAGCAGCGACGAGGACTCTGCTGAGAGAACTTATCCCGCTCAGCAAACACATACATGACATTAAACCTTCAGAAGTCAACAACGCGAAGCTCCACGTGAGCCGGAGGTCGCGGAGCAAAGAGTCGATAGCTGCAAACACAACTTCAGGGCTCTACTTGAGCTAACGTAATGCTTCACACAAGACAGGACGCATCATTTAAACCGCTTTAAAGTGAACATTTTGCAAAACGCACGCCTTTGCTTTGTTCCTTTAGCGAGCCGATTGACGCCTTCTTCATGTTTGTATGTTGAATATGAAGCGAGGAGCCAGCAGGCAATTAGAGGAAAACGAGACCGGTTCTGTCTGAAGCTCCGACGTACGCCGAGCGACACCTCCGCCAGCGACAGACTAACATGTGCGCCGTGTTCAGACGACGACAGCAGAATAGAACGAACAGGAAATCCTCTCATTATTCTGACTCAGGGGGTCTTCACATATGGTTACCGTCACTGCTGCGCCGCACATCTGAAGGAGGTTATTCCAGATAGCGACGGTGGATTTACAGCTGCTGTGCATCTGGTGCAGCATCATTGTGTTGTGTAGTAACAGTAGAGTAGAGCAGAATAGAATAGAGTAGAGTAGGGTAGAGTAGAGTAGAGTAGAGCAGAATAGAGTAAAGTAGAGTAGAGTCTGCTATAGTATAGTATAGTATAGTATAGTATAGTATAGTATAGGATAGTATGGTATAGTATAGTAAAGTATAGTAGAGTAGAGTAGAGCAGAGCACAGCATAGCATCGTAGAGTATAGTAAAATAGAGACTGCTGTAGTATAGTAGAGTATATTATAGTATAGCATGGCATAGCACAGCAGATGAGAGTAGAGTATAGTATAGCATAGCATAGTATTGTATGGGGACTGGGGACTGGAGTTGAGAACTAGCTGTAGCTAAAACTCTCTATGTAATACATCAGATTCATGCCCTGTGCTGAAACTATGGTAATTGCATTGTCCCTATTAAATAAATAAATAAATAAATAAATAAATGTATGGTATAGCATAGTATGGCATGGCATAGCTTGGTATAGTATGGTCTAGTGTAGTACAGGAGCATAGAGTATAGTATAGTAGAACAGAGTATAGCATAGAATAGGAGAATATAGTACAGTATAGTAGAGTATAGCATAATATAGTAGAGCATAGTATAGTTAATAAAATAAAGTGAATAAAGTGTCGTACAGTATAGCATAACAGAGTACAGTAGAGTATAATTCAAGTAAAGTACAATATTGTAGAGTACAGTATAGTACAGTGTAATTATAGTACAATACAGTACAGTACAGTGAAGTATAGGACTATAGAGCATGGCATAGTAAAGTATAGTACAGTGAAGTATAGTTTAGTATAGGAGAGTAGACTGTACTCCAGTAAAGTGTTATTGTACAGTATAGTATGGTATAGGAGAGGAGAGGAGTTTTGTGTCAAGTTTTTTTTTTTTTTTTTTTTTTTTCTGGAAGTTTTTTTTTTTTTTTTTTTTTTAATTTGGAGAATGAAGAGATTTTAATAAAATGATTTTAAGGACTGATTTGGTAAAGTTTCCAAACTAAAGGCACACAACAGATGCATAGTTCAAGGTCAGAACTTTTTTTTCAGTTTTTATGATTTCTGGCTCGGACACATGATGACCTTCTGGTGATCTGTTCCTGTCAAATCATTTCAGTTTGTGGTCCAGAGCGCTGAACAAGAGGATGAGTCTGCTTTATGTTCATTAAGTGGATCTAACCACTACCTCCTGCTCTGAGTCTTTATGCTAAGCTCAGCTAACTGCCTCTAGCTCCGTACTTCATGCAGACATGACAGTGGTTTCCTTTATTTAAAAAAACAAATCAACACCTTCTCCAAAACGTTTTCTTGACTGTCTCGTACCTGAAGTTGTCGACCAGGATGAGCTCCTCGCTGTTGAACTGGTTGTTCCTGTAGAGCACGCCCAGCTTCACCACCATCTTGATCAGGTTCTTGATGATCTTCTGGGACTCCTTGCGGTTGCGGGTGTACTCCTTGGTGACGCGGTACAGCTCGTCCAGCACCTCGCTGCTGGTGTCGTCGATGAAGAGGTTGGCCACGCTCTTGGTGGCCATCTTGCTCATCAGCTTCTTCTGCGCCTGCAGGGCCAAGCTCTTGGTGCTGAAGGAGTCCATGGTCTAAATCTGGAGACGGAGAGCGAGACGGAAGACGACAGCTGAGTCAAAAGGTAATTTATTTCAGGAGCGGCCTTTTAAAGTAAAGCGTGAAAACGTATTTGTCTGCTGCTGTTCTACATTTGACGTAAAATCAGAAATGAAAGGAGAAGAACCTTTACTTAGAAATCCACTTTGACTTTCTCATCTCAAAAGCAAAATAAAAAAAATCCCAAACACACATTAGAGCCTGCGATGTGTGAGGTTATTACGAATAACATCCACGCTAATACTGTTTAAACTTCGGGGCCAAGAACTGTCCCCTTTATCAGATAATGAGCCGTGGCAGCTGTCGAATTAGTCCCAGCAAACCCTCTGGCTCACAGCCCGCAAGGTAGTTAGAGAAGAATGTGTCATTACGCTGTGTGGGAGTGAAGTCGGTTACAGCTCGACCACCGGCTGCTAATCTGCTCCATCGCATTCACAAAAAAAACAAGGTGCGAGAACGCGAGCGGGAGGCAGACGGCGGCGGCTCGTTCACCGCCCGGCTCTGATTTATGCACGACGCCGTTTCTGAGTGTGCGTTTGTTTGCCAAGTGGGGTGACTCAGTGTGAGGCGGCGTCCATGATGGAGGCTCATAAATACTGGGGTGGGTCACGAGGCCCCGCCGGCTTTCACATCCACCCCCCGGCCCCTCATCAAATGAGCACGCCACATCATTTCAGCGGCGGCGGCGGCGGCGTGTCCTGCGGGTCACTTGTTCAGGTTTGTACATTCTGTTTTCACAAAAAAAAAACAACAAAAAAACAGAAATCTATTTTCCCGCGCACTCCCTCTGTAACCTTCGCAGATCTCCAAGGATAACCCGGGAGTACACGAGCGTGAACAGGCAACAAAGGCTGTTTTCCACCTGCGCTGTAAGCTCTACCTTTACGCTCGACACCTTTCAGAGACGGCATTCTAAAATAAAAAAAATTACACTAAATGAAAGTGACTGGTGCTGATTATAAAATATCAGATGATGCCTCTTACAACAGAGCCCAAGGTGACATTTTCGGATAGCTTAAAAGCCAAATATATTTATTTAACATTTATGTAAGAGAGAGAGAGAGAGACAGAGGAGAGGGAAAAAGCAGCAATTTGAGAAGCTGGATGCAGATAATGTTAGAAGTCTGCCAGGCTGAAATACATTAACAACTATGTGATGGATTGCTATGAAATTTGCAACAGATATTCAAGGTCTCCCGAGAAAACATTTCCTCTTGTGCCACCAGACGGTTTATAAAATGTGGCTTTTTATTAAAACATTGGGAATTACGAGATGGATGGTGCACAACATCTCCCCAAAGATGAACCGTAAGACCTTCTCCCGTCCTTTTATCAAAGCTCAAGCCAAATTCTAGCTAATTAGCAAACGGGAACGCGCCAAGCCGACGCATCTGCTTTACATCCGCACGCTTCGTGTCAATAACGTGTGCACGGCCGAACGATTCGCTGATTGTTTCATATCTCCTCGAGCTTGAGGCGGTCATTTATTCCCACTGTTTTCCCGCAGAATGCTTGAGATGGGAAAGGAGTTTTGTCTTTGCTGCAGCTCGAATGCAATTTGTTTGTACTCAATTATGTAAAACTATACTGCAAGGTCAGTAAACAGAGCACCAGCAAACAGTGACAGATTTACATAAATATATTTATTCTGATACACCTGTACGGGTTGGAAACTGAAACCTTTGTTGCGTCCGTCATGTCAGAAGCTGGTGTTTTAACGTTGCATTCGGTGCGTAGTTTTGTGCTTTATTTAGGTAGAATTGGCTGGTTCTGGGTTGTTTTTTTTATAGGCAATATATATAATTACCGGACGTCACCAGAGGATGGAGCATCTCAGAGCTGCAACACGAAAACAAGTTCATATCTTTTCAATATCTGGTGTCACTAAATCAAACAACCGCAAAGAAGGTTCTGGGCTCGCTACGTTACCTCGGGATTCCTCAATCTAACCAGAAACTCATTACCATATGAGAGTGATGCTGTTGGCAGCAGAGGACCAATCACAGTCGTGGGCATATTCCTCACAAGACAAACAATCTGAAACCAATGCGAGGAGTTTAAAACTATAATACGGATTAAAAGCCGAAGTCAGGAAGGAAGGAAGGACGACAACAAACTGCTGAATGTGAAACCGATAGCTTCATTAATACCATCGTCCCGTTGTGCTTAGATTCAGGCTTAGTTATCGTCATAAATAAGGATCGTGTGACAAAATGACAGATGTAGTCCCTTCATGCTGCTCACAAAAAGACATATTGAAAGGATAAATAGTGATGAGAATAAAAGTGTTTTCGTGGTGAAGTGGAGGATGAATTCAGCCTCGTTCTCTCGGCTCCAACCTTGACCGAGTTAAATGACACTTGAAGCGAGCGGAGAACGAGCATTAAAACAGCATTCAAACCACTAAGTGTAGTTCCTGCAAATCTTATAAAGGTCAACAAGTACGCTGTAAAGTTTTACTGTTTTAATCAGTGTCTGTTTTAGGATTATACGCTGTAGAACGGCGGACAGAACGCTGGAATGACTTTGAAAATCGCCCGCAGCTCTAAAAACTCTGACCTTCTCCTCTCGCCGGCTGCACACCGAGCTCTGTGGGATCTTCCGTGAATGGCGACGCCGCTATAAAGAGAACCGACTGGTCAAAAGGTGGAGTTTTAACACACGCCGATCTGTTACCTGGAGCACGGCCCGACGCGGCGCGTTGCCGTGGTGACGTGCCCGGTAAGAAGTGAACCACCATTGTTGTGCTGAAGATCCAGAGGTAAAGTCACCTTGGTAACCTCAAACCCTGCGTCATAGCGCGGGCCTCGGGAACCAACAACAACACAGTCGAGCCACAACCAGTAGGCCACAGAGCGAGCTGTTGTTAACTTGGGTACATGAAGACGTTATCTACACTTCACCGGCCTCTACTTGACTCTACTCTTAGCAGAAACTGAGATAGAGAAGCAGTTGTGGTCCTTAAAACAAAACGCAAACATAGATTAATAACTCATTTTTAAAATTAGTACAATTTTATTCCAACTATCTGAAGGCTGGACTATACCTTTGCATTTCCAGTGCAGTGTGGGAGGTTCATCTCAGTTTGTTTTTGGTTTTTTGGGGAGTGTTAGAGCCATTTGTATGTGTGTTCAGGTCATTCCCCAGTTGCCACAGTAGGTGGCGTATTGGATAGCGGTACATGGAAATGCAGAAGTAGAAGAAGAGGTAATTACTGTTTACCGGGAGAAGCAGACAGTTTTTGACTTAATGTAGTGACTTAATTTCGACAAAGAAAAAAAACCTAAGCCACATTGACGGGCTGGTACCGGGAAATGTAATTGACACGTCGCCGCCGTTTAGAAGCTAATCTTTGAGTCTTTTCTTTGTTTTCATGCAAGTTATAGATGTAAGTGTGTGCATAGCAAAGGCCGTAGTGATACACATTGGTGAATAAACACCTCTTAAGCACAAGTCTGCACATGTTTGATTTACCGCGTGGAGCGGCCACATGACGACGTGTCAGTTACATTTCCCGGCACCAGCCCCTCACTGCGGCTTGGGTTGTTTTTCTTTGTCAAAATCAGGTCGCAACAGAGAGGACCAATAGTTTCAATGGGAGGGACCCACATGCACGAACATTTAGGTGTGTTTGGACCAGATGCCAACATGCAGAACAGAGAAGTTCTCTGCTGTCGCTGTAATTCCAATTTATCATAATTTTCAGACGATTGAGGCACCTGAATATAAGTCGCGCCCACGAACTTTAACAAGAAAGCAAGTTTTGTGCATACACAGGCCGCTGTTGTCTGTAAGCTGCAGGTGTCCACGTTGTAACATGAGAAATTTACACAGAAAGATTTGTTTAACCTTTAATTAAATGCGTACCGTAACGTACACAAATGCTTTTTTCCAAACAGTTTTTGTAACATGACTGGTTAAAACAATAAAAACTACAGCAGCCTACCAGGAAAAGTCATTGATCACTAGCTTCATCTTCCTCCTGCACACGAAAACCAATAAAATCTTCAGTGTCGGAATTAAACAACCTCAGAATTACTTCGTCACACACTAACTCAGTCTCTCTTTTGTCGTCGCTCTCAACGTCACTTACGTCTTGAGACAAATTCGTAAAAATCCATAAATTAGCCACGTTGTTGTTTAAGCCGCAGTGTTCAAAGCGTGTGAAAAAAGTAGCTGCTTATAGTCTGGACATTACGGTAATCTTTACATAGCAGATACTTACATGCAGCTACATTAACGCTATATTCAAAAATTTTTGTCGAGTGAAAACTGCAGCCTAAGACCACTTAATCGACTTGTCGTTAAAATGTCTGAGAAAGCGTCTGGTGTCGCCTTCAGATGATTTTCTGTGACTAACAGCTCAAAACAAAGACGTTGTTTCAGTTCCTACTTTGATGTAAAGCAGAGAAAAGCAGCAAAACTCAATTCTCACAAGTTATAATCAATGGTTGGAGCAAAACGACTCAGAGGACTAATGAGTTGTCATATGAATATTTCTTTTGGCTCGAGTAATAAACTACTCTTTCATTTCTAAACAAAAATACGTTTACCGATTTGGCGTCGCGACCGAAACTAAATCAGCTCCGGTGCTTAAAAAAAAAACTCAAACAATGCCTGTGGCCAAAGTGTGAAGGGTTTTATGAAGTGAGGAAACGCAGACATAAATAAGGGAAACGCTTTCGTACCTCGGGGGAGGTGAAGATAAATACGAAGCAGACTCGAGCCTCAGATCTCATTTCCTTGATAAATCTCCTGACGTGTTACAGACGAGCTAAACGCAGCCTAATAGGCGAAAACAGAATAATTATATTTACAGAAGCCTCCCATTCACATCATGGTGGGGGATTAATCTTTATACAATACGTCTCTACGTGAGGAAAAAAAAAAAAAACACAAAACCCAAAGATTAGCTGAAAATACGCATGAATGGCAAAGTGCCGGAGAGCAGGAAGAAGCCCGAGCTGCAGAGGTGCCATTAGTGCAGCAGACGAAGGCAGAGGTGACACATCCCTGCTGGGTGACTTGTGATTCTCACTGTTGTTGGTACTAGAAGGCAGTGCATGTGCTGCTACAGTGTGTGACTTTCATTCCTCGCTTTCTCTCGCTCTGCAATGCCTCTCCAAGAATATCAATAAGACTCCTTGGAGAGCGTGTCAGCAGGATGCTTTCCAGAGAGGAGAGGAGGGCGAGCGGAGAGGAACGAGGCTGGAGGTGTGCTACATATCAATCCAGAAGCATCGGGACGACGTAGGTGTAGAATGAGAGGTCATTTATACGCCGCCGCCGCCGCCGCCGCATGCCGGATCCGGCCTCTCGTCGCAGGTGCCGGACGTTTAATGGAGCCTCTCGCTGCGCCGGCCGAAGATCGCCGACGGATCCCCATCGACCGCTTCACAATGGTTGTAGCTCCAAAGCTGCTCTTGCCACTGAAAATCTTCCTCTGATGCAATGTGTGTGAAACGGATAACAAGGAGAAAGACACTAATGATCAGGCTGGAAAGAAAAAAAAAAACAAAACACAACTTGAAATCTTTATTTCTGTGTCAGCGGCACCTAAGAAACAGCCGCTTAGCCCGTTTATCGACCTTTAATCACGGCGTCCGTCCGGCCTCGAGTTATCGTAAAGGAAGTTTACGTCTTCCCCCCGTGTGCCCGGATGTGTTAGAGTTCAGAAAAATGCAAATGGATAATAGGCAGGCCTCTTTCTCAGATCGGAGGGTGATTTCATAGTGCTCATTAAATTCCACTCTTGTTGGAGACCAGAGCCATCATAGCTGTCAACTCCAGCAGCAGAACAAGAGGAAGACGAGGAGGAGGAGGAGGAGGAGGAGGAGGGTTTTCTAGTCATGTCGACAAACAGTTGAAACGCTCAGGAGTGCCTGCCTGTGGCTTCACTCAAGGCAGAGGAGTGACATAACAGACCCCTGGCGCTCGTATCTTCAGGATGGAGGGGTATCCTCACTCTCCGCCTCGATTTCCCCACGGCGAGAAAACTAAAGGCTTCAGGAAAACACGTCCTCCAGGGACAAGCGCAGAGTGATGAGAAACTTTTTGATTCAACTGCTTTTTTTTTTTTTTTTTGACTCTGCAGCATGAAAGTGGTTGGTGCCAAATCTAAATGGCCTGTGAAGTGCGGCGCCCGGGGGACATCCCGGCCAACCCTGACACAGCGTCTTCATAGTGTTTATAGAGGCAGCGTTTTAACGCATTCAAGGCGGAACACGACATGACAGCAGAAAACACTGCCGAGCACTGTGGCAAATATATACAAGCCGCAGTCGTCGGTGCACGTAGGAATCATGCAAACAAACATCAGCGCGCCCACACACACACACACACACACACACATTACTGATGGGGCCTGCTTCCCGAACAGCTGTAAATGAAATGAAAACAAAGACAGATTGCAGCAGCCAAGAGTTCAGCACTTATAATTGCAGCAGTTACAAACTCGTACGCTCGCTCAGAACAAGCTGGCAAACACTCACTCACACAAGACATGCAGGCAAAAGCTCAGCAGAGATGACTCATGGAAATGAAACCGGACCCTACGCGGCGCCGGGCGGATGTCTGGTGACAGTGAGGGACTCTGGGTAATGAACCCGGGGACTGTTACCCTGCTGCAGGTGCACACAGCCCCGTCAAGCCTGTGTGGCAGCCTGTGATGACAAAGAAATAACCTCACTGTCCTCGCCGTGGTCCTTGGAGGATTATTGAACCTGGATAATATAAAGCTGGGTAGGCCCTTTATTATACAGATTTAATTTGCTGTGCCTGTTTGAGTTTCAGAGGAGGTAAAGCTGATGTCTGTATCGGGGACACTTCAGCCAAAGGCTTTTCCAATTCATTTGGGAAAAGGGGAATAAGTGGGATGACAACTCCTACCGGCTGTCGCTTTCATTTAGTGTTTCTGTAATGTGGCCGTTGTGACCTTTTACTCTGACGCACTGAGTAAGTGCTGGAGAAATTGATCTTGTTGCCACAATCTAGGAGCATTGTGTAACCAATTATGTAAATGCCGCCGTGTGAGATTTACTCATGAGCCACCCATTGATAGATAACAGCGACTACACTTGTAGTATTATCATGAAAAATGTGATTATTACCCATTTACACGAGCAAATCCTGATTATTTTCATTATCATTTAATCTGTTGGTTGTTTATTGGCCTCACTGTGCAGCTCGATGCTTCCTAACGTGTGGATTTTGCTGCTCGGCGTCAATCAATCAAAAACGACGAGAAAGCGTGATGACATCGTGAAGCTGTATTGGATCGGGGGAGCTGCTGCCGATCAGAATCTGACAGGTAGAAATCATGTTCAGGGACGAAGAAATGTCTGAAAATGTTATTCAAGATATGCTTAGTCACGTATACCGTAAATATCAGAATATAAGCTGCTACTTTTTTCACACGCTTTGAACAATGATGCGGCTAATTTATGGATTTTTACGATTTTGCCTCGACACGAAAGTGACGTTGAGAACAAAAGAGAGACAGAGGAAGTGTGTGACGAAGTGATTCTGAGGTTCAAGAAGATGACTTTAGTGGTTTTAGTGCAGGAGGAAGATGAAGATAGCAATCAATGACTTTTACGTACTTGTGTATGTTACCGGTACGTATTAAATTAAAAGTTTAAAACATCTTTCTGTGTAAATATCTCATGTTACAGCTTATAGACAAGTGCGGCCTGTTTATGTACAAAACTTCTTTTTAAAGTCAGTGGTTGCGGCTTATATTCAGGTGCCCCAATAGTCTGGAAATTACGGTAATCACATTGTGTCATTTCATTCCAGTAAAATAGCCGCTAATAATGTTAGCTAATGTAATCACTGACTTGCCTTTGAGTTGACCAGTCATACAGCTCCTGGTGCTGCTATTTAAGCTCTAAAAAAATCTAAATAGCATCATGTTCCATCATGAGAGAACATAAATAATAGGAAATGGCTAGCTAGTTCTTCAGTGTGCAACCAGAAGTCCGTCCCTTCGTCTTGCATGTCCAGACTGTTCTCCAGCTCTGCCTGCACCTCATCATCTATACTCTGCTATGGGAGACAGAACAAGCCAATCCAAACCTTCTTCAAAAACAGGATGTAGCGACTGTGCTCACTCAACGTAATGGCAGGGGAACCATTGCAGTGGATCATTTGCATGCAGAGAGGCGAGCACTTCCAATAAAACGGATTATTCACCATAAAAAAAGACACAGAAGGGCTTCTTTAATGCACAACCCAAAGCTACGGTAAAACATGACATTTTCAGTGCCGCCTGCAGGTTGTTAGTTGTTGGTTTATGCCTGTAATCTACATCCGGTGAGTCACACGATGTGTCACGAAGCGTTTTCATTGGTCGGACTGGTGCACCTGACATTTAGGAGCTCGGGGTGTTTTTGGGGCTGTTCCAATTTGGGTAAATCCATCCATCATCTGTACACCTTAATCCTCACTAGGGTCGCGGGGGGCTGGAGTCTATCCCAGCTGACTCAGGGTGAAGGCAGGTTCACCTGGACAGGTAACCAGTCTATCACAGGGCTACACTTAGAGACAGACAACCAAGCACACTCACATTCACACCTACGGACAATTTACAATCACCAATTAACCTTTTTGGACTGTGGGAGGAAGCTGGAGAACCCGGAGAGAACCCACGCTGCACGGGGAGAACATGGAGACTGCACAGAAAGATCCTGGGTGTCCTCACCGGGATGCAAACCGACGACCTTGTAGCTGTGAGGCAACTTTGCTAACCACCGAGCCACCTTGCAGCCCCCAACTTGGGTAAATCCGACATTAAAACCTGAGCTGCATGCAACCGAGTGGGGACTAGAAGCTTCTCCGTGCACGGCCAGCTAACAGCGCCTACGGATGCGTATGAGGCATTTACATAAGATCGGTAAGCTGCGATGCCTCCCGACACTCTGCACACGAGGCCCATTTGAAAAATTGTAGCTTCAGAAAACACCCAAGGTCACTCTCTCTCTCCCTCTGAGCTGCACGAGTCTCTGCATCCGTCACATCAAACCACCCACCACCGCAGGTTCATTTCCAACCCGTTATGATAAAACAGCCCATCATTATGCAAAGCGTTCGCTGCTAAGAGTGCAACCGAAGCATGGCTGGGAACGCTGCTTTCTCCTGCCAGAACATCGACGTTAAAATGATGCTGAAACGGCACGACGTCGCCAAGAAACTCGTGTTGTGACAGTTGTGTGATGGGAAAAGAAGCCTCCCTCCACCTCCTGTAAGCTCCATGTCATCCTTATGGAAAAGACGAGTCACAAAACGTTGCACCTACATGTAAAGTCATACAGGTTTACATTCCAACAAAACATGCAGAACTAGTGTCGTCGTTTTTAAACCTTTCGATGCATAAATGTTTCATACTATACGCTGAAAAGGCACAAAGCATTTTTGTTTACCATTCCTGACTTCTCTGTAATATTTGCTCTTAAGAAAAACAGCTCCGTCTAAAAGGCGACGCGACCAGCTGTTATTTAACAGATATGATAGCGGTATCAATTTTCTCATCCAACTCTTTCCTGAAATGTCAAACTAATGCTAAAAATAAAACAATCCGACAAAGACAAATAAAAGATCGCCCTTCGCTATGATAGCAGCATCAATTTTCTCATCTAACTTTTTCCCCAAAATGTCAAAACTAATTCTCTGAATAAAACAATCTGACAAGAAAGAAAAGGAAAAAAAAGAATCCTTTGCCTGAAGTGCCCTCAATTCATGTCCAGACCAACACCACAAACTGTTATTGGGATTTTTGAGTGGACAATTGTCAGAACACAAAAGGAAAACAAGAAAGAGGCCGAGAACTGCCGATTTCATGGAAACTACAGCCGAGAATCTAAAGATATTCAATTATATATGTTACAGTGAGATTAAACAGGGAAAAGCTGGAAAACAGTAAATTTTGCTGCTGTTGTATATTTGGTTTATTAGCCATCTGAACAACAATAATAAATAACAAATCAAAAATTCTGCCATTTATTAGAGCAAGAAACTGTAAAAACAAGAAAAATGTCAGATTTTTAACTTTCTGCAAGTCCTTGAACTCATCATGAGTGACCTGCCGCTCTGTCGGGAAAAATAGCTCAAATCCAAGCTTGAAATCATCATCGTTCCATCCATCCATCCATTCATCCATCCATCTATCCATCATCTACACCAGCGGTGCCCAACCACCGGGCCGTGGACCTGTACCGGGCTGCACAGAAAGAAAATAAAAACATTTTATTGGTTTATTTTTATTTCCAGCGGAGTCTGCAGGGTGTTTTATTTTGAAAAATGACCAGCCCGTCTTCCCGTCGCATCCGTCTGCGCTTGTTTCTCGCACTTGACTCTTATTAGTTCTCATGCTCGGCCGTTAAATGAAGACGTCAGTCTAACAAACATCTCAGGAGAGCTTCTATGGAAAGTGGGAGAGACTCGATACTGAGACGGAAGGAAAAG
>NW_007578433.1:401101-408854 GCF_000690725.1 Stegastes partitus | reverse complement strand
GAGTTCTCTCTACTTCTAGTCATGCTGCTCTGTTTCCGTAGAGGTGCAGGACTTTACAGGGCTGTAAATGAAACGGGCCCACAGTGAGGAAAATTACAACATGAACTAGAAACACCCAGAAACTGCTGCTTGGAGTAAATGACTAATAAAAGCCCTGCCTGTGTTGTCATACGTTCTACTCGACGTGCATGTTTTTGGCTTGTGGCTGCTCGTGTTGAGGCTAAGTAGAGCATGATGTAAGCGTGGCATCGGCTTCCCAAAGCGGCGCATTGAGCAGCATCCAGGCTGCAGCCTCTTCACCGACTGTACTCGCCCGTCACTCAAACCGAAACCGAGGTGTGACAGGTGAGAAAAGGCCGGAAATTGGTTACACCTGTAGCTGCCGCCCACTCCGACTCGCGCCGCCGTGCCTCACGAGGAGGTCACAGCGCCCCGAAATATCGCCAGCCCGATACCTGGTGCCAATCTCGACAGCTTGGTGGGTGCTGATAAGAGCCAGCACAAAGAGAAAACCAATAAAGAACGTGTTTCTGCTGCGTTTGGCCTCCATGAGTTGCAAAAAAAAGAAGAGAAAAAAAAAAAAGCTTTGGCAGATACTGTAGAACTTTCCATGACACTTCATCTAACAAGCGACTGGTTGATGGCAGCAGAAAATGTCACGACTCTCATGCTCTTCAGGGATCACTAGTCACATGGATGGGGGCACTGTGACCCTGGAGGAGACAACTCCATCAGCAGAGAGAAAACCTCCGCTGCTTCAGGACGGACATAAATCACAGAGGAATCACAAAGCTGCCCCATCGCCTCCTCTGAGCGTCACGTGTGTCCAGAATTAACACCAATACTTCAAAATAAGCCCGTTTCCTCTGCTGCAGACACGTCGCATTCTGTGCAAGTCTGTTGAATACCAGATTCTATCCTGGTTTTCAGCCCTTTACATTTTCAAAAGCGTAAACCCTGGTGACTGAGACGTACTCAGTTTGAGTTCAGCCAGTGACCTTTACTATATGTCTGCCTCCTCCACCCCTCCTCATCTCCTCTCCTGTTGATTCCTGCTGCTGCTGCTGCCGTCCAGGAAAAATACCAGAAATGGAGGATTTAAAGCTTCAAACTACTGAAAAATGAAACATCTAGCATGAGCACTGCAAACAGAAACACTTGGACTGCATTCAAAACCTCCTACTACATATTTCTGATGAACACAGTCTGCAGATTCCAGAGTAGTTCGCAGCATGAAGCTGTTAAATCGTCTTATTTTGCATGTTCGCCGGTTTTGGAAAGCAGAAGTAAACAATAGGACAGATAATGTGCAGCATCCCCTCGTGCTTTTAAAATCCAGGACGAGCTAAAAAGATGAACATTTACCTGCCTGCCTGACGCCAGGAACAGATCAGATTCACCAACAACTCGTCACAAAACATGACTGCAATGTTAATTTCTGGTTCTCCTGGTGCTTCTGTTGCTCTGGAAGTGTCATGTTGTCCTCATTTCAATTTAAACTATGCCTCTTGTCATCAGACCTGCTGACTGACAATATTTTATTAATTAATAATATTTTATTCTAGTGCACACACTGGTTGGGTCGTAGTGAGAACATTCTCTGGGTTCAGTGGCTTCAAAGCTTCATTCACACCGATAAGCCTCACTGTAAGTAATGACGTGTAATAACGAGTTAGAAAATATAACTAAAATGTCAGAAAAATAGGAATAGGTCTGGAAACAGCATTAACAAGTTTAAAAATATTAATAAAATATCTAAGCTTTATTAAAATGTAAAAAATAAAAAAATATGAAGGTCTAAAATATTGAAATGTTCCAAAAAAATGACCAAAATATCAGAAAAATTAATTAAAATTTTGTAGAAAAAATAACAGAATAAAAACAAAAAGTCTACAAAAATGTCCAAAAATATGATCAAAATGTCTTTGAATTTTTTTTTTTAAGTGGAAAAAATAATAATAAAAGGTTACTAAAATGTCCAGAAATGTTATCAAAATATCAGAAAACATTAATAAAAAAAAATTGTGGAAAAAATAAATATTGAATACAAATATTAATGTCTTTGAAAAGATTGATGAAATGTTGGAAAATATTATTAAAATGTCAGAAAATATTAAGAAAATTTTTATTAAGGTCTCAGAAAAATATTTAAAAATGTCTGAAGAATATGAATTAAATGTCCAAAAAGACTTGAATGCATCCAAAAATCTTTTATAAATGTCTGAAATGAATTAGCCTCACAAGTAAAATGTAAACAGAATTATACATTGACTTACAATCAATGGTGGCAAACGTCTGTATATTTGTGTAAAGCTGTTCGGTTTTATACTAACTGATCCGATCACTAGTTCAGTTGGACACAGCATTAGTTTTAGTCCACAGCAAACTGAATTTTTGGCTTTTTTTGTTAAAAAATGAAGAATGTTTAGTATTACCTTAAATCATTGATCTACTCATTGTTTAGTAAATTAATTCTTTTAGCTTAAACTCACTCAGAAACACACTTTGGACCAACATGGACACAACAACAACATCTAAAAACACTGTGAAGCCTGAATAATGTTAAACTTTGTCAGTTCAAGTTCGAGCTTTTTCTCTCTTAAAACTCGTCACACTTTCCAGGAACCCGGGGCGATGTTGTCGGTTAATCCTTTTAGCGGAGCGGCGGCCATTTTCGCTCGGAAAAAAAATAAAAAATTACAATCGATTGTCGCCGTCTTTTCTTTTCAGAGGTTGGTAGTAATTTTTGATTCGAGCCTTCGCGGCGCTTTTGTGTTCTGCTGAATCGCAATCACTTGTGGGGGCAGACGAAAAATAACAAACACCTTCCAACACAATGCGGCGGAGCATTAACATACAGAGTCGAATCAACGCTTTGCTGAAACGGTGCCAACAAAAACCCGACATGATTACAAAGGCCGGATCCATCACAGAGCTACTGAGCCGGCTTGGGTGATTTCGACATCTTTGCTTTTCTGTCTTTTGGTTAAACTTTCACGAGCGAAAATAAAAAAGAAGCAGCCAACATGCGAACAGAGGAGCCCGTGGGACCAGCGTTCTACCATCTCTAACGCTGATTTAAATAAGCCTCACATCACTGCAGAGCTGCAAGGAAAACAAACCGACAAATAAATAGAGAAAAAAAAAAAAAGAAGCTGGACGAAGTTTGAAGTAAGCCTCTTGATCACGACCACAAGCGTTACAGACGTCATTAGGATGAATTCTTCCTGGGAAATGTTGAATCAAACAAAAAAAAAAAAACTTCTTTCTCTGCAGATTCTCCCCAGCTGTATGATATAATCTGTCTCCACTTTGAGGTACAATAGACAATCCTGGCTGTTATATAAGGTACATCCGTGCTTTGTGTTCTGAGAGGACAAGTAACCACTCAAATGAGCCGCACTACTGGAACCACTCCACTGTTGGGGAATCAACGGCAGGATTTCAGGACAAGTGAATGCAGCAATTTCATCTTTCATCAAGTTTTGTAGTGTTTGTCTCACTCTTCTCCTGAGATGTTGCGTAACAGAGGAGGTGCTGACTGCTAATAGGGAACGCGGCGTGTGTTAACAACTGTATGCAGTCTGTAATGATCTCTCTGCACACGCTCATCGGGTTCAGCGCTCCTCAACACGGGAGACGTGATTGTGCACACAGCAGATGCAGCTCACATATGGCCACATACAACATGCATGCTTTGGAAGTTGTGCGTCGCTGTGCGTTGGCTGTGTGCGTGTGTGTGTGTGTGTGTGTGTGTGTGTGTGTGCGCGCCGTGTCGCTTTCTCATCTTCCCACACAGTCGTCATCATCTGTGAAGGCTGCAGATCTGCTGAGAAAGGAGGCAATCAATGCCTTTCCCTCAGAAACTCTGCCCCGTCCTACCCTTTTTTAAGAGTTTTCTCAGATCTGCCAGAGCCCCCCGAACAATTAATAATTAACACATCGGCATATAATGGATCGGGGATTAATAATTCAGTCTGCCGATTTGGACTAAAATAGACTGCAGGCGAGGAACGGTCCGCTGCGGTGCAACAGGTTGGGCCAGAGATGTGGGACGAGGATAAAGGGTGGAGCATCAGCACCGGAGGGTGAGACACGGCGGCGGCTGTGAGCTGCTGGCGTTAATTTAAGAGCATCAGTCAGCGGTGGGCATGTGTAATAAGGCTGGGAATACAGTAGCTGCTGCACCGCCCGAGGCCAGCACCGCACTCACTGACAACATTTGTTCTTGCATTAAAATGCATAAGTGGATGGTTGTTTTATGGTTACAGCGGCGCTAATTTGGAGCGACGCACCAGCAGAAAAGTGAAAGAACAACAAAAAGTTCAAGGACCGGTCCAGCCTCACGTACAGCTGCCACGTCTGAGTTTTAATTATATATTATTTACGATATAATTAGCATCTTAACAGCGCTGCAAATAATGAAAGACATAATCAAGGTGCTAACCGTCGCTTGAGCTATGACTGATGTCTGGGCCTATGACATTTTAATTAAGGCCACCATAAGAGCAGGGCACATTATGACTAATTTCCCTCACCTCGAGCCCAAAGAGCATAATTTGTTAACTCAGTATTTAATAGAGTGGCAAACACCAGTGTGCTTGGCTGCATGAGCAGCAGGGATGGCAATCAGAGGAAACAGAGGGGTACCAGTATGAGAGGACATGATTGTGACTAACAGATGACTCAAGTGGGATCTCAGATGGGTCCGGTCCGTTGGCACAGACCACCGCTCGCTCTCCTCACTTCAAACGACGCCGTGATATTTGCTGCAGCTCTGCTCTTTCAGACGAGGCCACGCGCTCGCCGCGATTCGGGTTTCTCTGCGCGCCACCTGTGTGCTCAACTGAACTTTGCAGCCTCGCGAAAGAAGGTCAAACACCTCTCTTGTCTTGTTAATGAGTTACCGTGGATCCTCCTCAGCAGCGTCTCCAGGATTACGGCTGCAGTTTCCAGCTCTGCGCTTAATAACACTGCACGGGGAATGTCGTGCAACGTGACTGCATTGTCCTGTTCTGAAAGACGCTCAGAGGAGGGGATCTGCACAGATACGGTTACACTGAAATATAAATAGATGAGGCTCACCAGCCTCCGCCTAATCCTGCTGGGCAAGTCTTGTACATTATTATTTATTGTCTTTCAAAATCATATAGTGCTGAGACAATGATAAAGCTGTTGTGAGGCACAAAGCTGTGATTAATGGGGGAAAAGCAAACACTCATTAAAACCAGCGTCGGATGAAATCTAAAATAAATTACTTTAATTGCACCGCACAGAACTTTCTATACGTTTCAGTTGCTGTCCAAAGCTACGGGGTCCAATCTGGGCTGGAACTCACCATCATTTCCATTATTGATGATCCCACTGATTAAACAGACGGGTCCCACCTGATCCCCTCAGAACCAGCCAGTTTCTTTGTGCTGTAACTTCAGTGTATTCAATGAAACCACGTCGCAGCTTCACACTATGAATGTTTTCAGAGCTGCAGGTCCTTGAAGTGCACAGACGCGGTTTTGCATTTTTCAATTCACAAGATTCTGCTGAACAGACGAGATGAGAGTTTGGCTTCAGAACGTGACACCTGGAGTGGATGTAAAAACTGATTTGGTTCCTGTGTGATTACGTTTCAGGCCTCTCCTGTGTACTTCAGGTCCTGTAACTCTGAAGGTAAAACTGTGCACGGCTTCACTAAATACACTACATGAGAAGAGCAGCTGGTTCTGAGGGAGTTTTTCATGACAGGGCTCCAGACTGCGACCTTTTTTTTTGAGTGTTTGCGAGTTTAAATTTCAAGCGGTCGCATTGGTGTGAGTACTTGATGAGTATTAATCCATATTGGTGTCACTGTACCCGCAGGCAGCTACTGTGCCAACCACAGCGGCGGAAAGTATTACCTTTATAACTCCTGGGTGCCGCTGGGTTTCCACTTAAACATGCGGTCTTCTCATGAAACACCTAAACGTGTTGTTTTTCCGCTCATAGAAAAGAGCGCATGTAGAAAAAAAAATCAGTAACGGTTGTGTTTAATCTGGGACAAATCTGATATGAAAATGCCCCAGTTGGCTCTTTTTTAAGGTCATGTTTGGTCACACACCTGTTTGAGCACCGCAGCCACCAAGCAGCAGCTACAGCAGCCTGCAGCGTGGGGCGTTCAGGGAACATCAGTAAATTGTGGTGTCTATTGATAATATTAGATGTTCAGCAAGTGATGCGTTTTGCCTGTGACAAGGCGGGAGGTGCAACCAAATGAGAAAGTTGGTGAAAAAGTTCATCTGGAGCCCTGCATGAAATGAACCAGTGATTTGGGCAAAATGTGCCACGTAGTGAGTGGTACGCAAAGAAAAACCATCCATCCATCATCTCTACACCTTAATCTTCACTAGGGTCATGGGGGGCTGGAGTCTATCCCAGCTGACTCAGGGTGAAGGCAGGTTCACCTGGACAGGTCACCAGTCTATCACAGGGCTACACTTAGAGACAGACAACCAAGCACACTCACATTCACACCTACGGACAATTTACAATCACCAATTAACCTCAGCATGTTTCTGGACCTTGTGGAAGGAAGCTGGAGAACCTGGAGAGAACCCACGCTGCACGGGGAGAACATGGAGACTCCACGCAGAAAGATCCCGGGTGTCCTCACCGGGACGCCAACCGGCGACCTTCTAGCTGCGAGGCAACGATGTAGCCCCAAATATCATATTGATCATGCTGATTAGGGAAAAATAACTTCAAACTGCACGACTTTCATGTCTGTGATGTAGAGTTATCGACACAAATATGGGTACTCTGGATGTGTTTTCTGATAATTCACCAGAGAAAACTTGAAAAAGTGCATTCTGGGTAAACTTTCATGTGTGATGGTGGTGGGTCAGAACACAATGAGGACGGCACATTTCCCACATTTGGTTGACTTTGTACAGAACGACCCTGTTCATATTTTACTCAACTAAACCTCAGAAAACCGTCGGACGAGTCCAACGCCTGCAGGTATTTAATCTAAAAAGATTGGAAACCACTCGTTGAGCTGATAAACTGCTGCTATAAAATGTCCGTCACAATATCCAAGAGCCTGAAGAGGCATTTTTAATTTGCCAATTATCTCAATTAAAACATATGCACATCCTCACCACTGAAAAACTGCTTTATTATCAATATTTCATTGCTCCTGATCAAGATAACTAAGCCCACATCATTAGCATTATATAGAGAGCTGGATTAAGGTCCTGCAGTCATTCTGTGTTTCTCATTCTTCTTTGCTGGTTGTCGGCTGTTGCTACCAACAACAAACGCACAAAGGAAGCCCTGGCAACTCAATGCGAGTAGGTTGAAAAAACGCCAAATCATTTCACCGCTGACACAGTTAATGCAAGGAGAGAGGCTACTCCAAGTCTTAATCCAGGGCCATAATTCATTTGACATGTCTGCTGAGGCTGTGCATGATAATGTGTGCCGCCGACTGCACAGTGGAGCTATTCATCCACGCTGCAGCCTTGTCATGAAGAGAAGCTTTACAACGTCAACACCGCAATGTGCTACACAACACATCAGTGTTGGCAAAACACACGTCTTCACCCGTTTGGCTGTGAGGTGGACTCGTCAGTGAAAACACCAGGATTACGTACATACAGACCAGAAATAGTCTTTCTCCTGTTCTTATACATTTATTAATAAATCATGGCCACTTGGAACATAAAACAGAATTTTTTCCTCAACATACATATTCTGTGAGCACTTTTCCATTTTGTTC
>NW_007578433.1:367685-400092 GCF_000690725.1 Stegastes partitus | reverse complement strand
TGAAATCCAACAAACGCATCCTAAAGTCTTGCAAAAGTCCTAAACTGAAATTCAGGTGACACCGATGCATCAGTTTTCCAACCACTGGTTTCACATACCAGCACACAGCTAGTCATCAATAACTAATAAACCTGGTTAGTCGTCTCACTCCACACGACGCAACACAAACTCTGGGTTTAACTTGTGCACACAGTTTCTTTCTGACCTTCTAACAACGTGCAGGACGGCTGCTAAATCGCTCTCTGCTCCTCATTCCTCATGTCGCATCGATTATCACATTAAAGCATTAACACTGTTTTCTTCTCATGCGCTGGTCAATATGGAGATTTGGGGATATGCTCCTCCCTTAATGTGCCTTCTTTCACACAACTGGGAGGAAAACATCCAAAAATACACATTAAGGTTTTTATTTTAGGACATTTTTTTTCACATATCTGATGTGATGATGGATCATTTACGTTTTCAGACCATCGTGGTGGATATCGGTTAATTAAAGGTTTGATGTGTCGTAAGTAGTTTCCAATAAATGCTTCTATTAAATGCAGTTTTCTCAAAATGAGTTTCTATAATCTTTCCAGGACTGTTCCCGTCTACGTCCTTAAGGTTTTTTATACAAAGCACTTTGCTCATATATGAGTCACATCCTGTTTTCTGGAGCCTTTTACCCCCAACAACAACAACAACACAGCAAAACGGGTTAGTGACAGCAGCTCTGGTTTACCAACAGCGCTTACATTACATACACCAAATGTAAGTGAAACACGGTGACACTTCAGCAAAAATCTCTTACACGTCTAAATTTAAAGAAAATTGCAAAACACAAACAGGTTAAGCCAGCTGAACAGACAGTTCTCTGCTTTTTGCCATCACTGAGAATCGATGACAAACTGAGGCTCAACCATCAGTCACCTACAAACAATGTGGGGACTTTCCACTGAACACAGAGCAGATAGGAGACGAGGACGGAAACAAACTAAAAATATAAAATATCACAGCGCATAATATGTAATATGAGTGTGGAGACCTTGTATGGCAGAGTGACTAAGAACATCACTTAAGCAAAGAAAAAAACAGAAACAGTGACCAGAAGCTGCTCAGAGTTCAGGAGGTTGAACTAAAGCTTCGGCCATCGCTTCCATAGAAAAAAAAACGAGGTGCAGGACTTTATACTGCAGAGAAAAACGAGGCCACAGTGAGGAAAAACCAGACAGGAGCAAAGAAAACATCTGAACACATGGGAAACGCTTGCAATTGTGAAACAACACTTGTAGCCATTAGTTTGCTGTTTCCATAGAAGTGCAGAACTTCAGTAAAACATGAGCCCACAGTGAGGAAAAACGTGACAGGAACAAAAAACGCCCACACGTTGTTTAGAAAACCAAACCTCTGGCCATGTTTGTGCTGCTTGCAGGACTTTACGTTGCAGTGGAAATGAGGCCACGGTGAGCAAAAACAAGTTTGTGCTGCAGTGAAAAATGAGCTGACAGTGAATAAAAAACAAGACAGTAAAACTCTAGTGACTGAGTAACTGAGAGGTTCAGGAAACATGAAGCCACAGAGGGTAAAACATGACAAGAACAAAAAACTAAACAAACGTCCAGAAACTGCTCAGTAATCACAAAGTTCAACTAAAACTCTAGTCATGGTTGTGCATAGAGGTCCAGGAGTTTGTACTGCAGGGAGAAAAACATGAGCCCACAGTGAGTAAAAACGAGACAGCAATAAATAATTAAAACAAAATAACGTGCAGGAACTGCTCAGAAATCATTAAGTTAAACTACAGTTGTAGTTTTAGTTATGAGTTTTACAGAGAGGTGCACGAGTTTGTATGGCAAAGAAACATGAACCTACAGTGAGTAAAAATGAGACCAGGAACAAAAAAAACTGCTCAGAAATCACAAAGTTAAACTAAAACTCTAGTGACTGAGTAGCTGAGAGGTGCAGGTATTGTATGGCAGTAAAGAATGAACCTACAGTGGGTAAAAACGAGACAGGAACAAACAAACAAACAAACAAACAAAGTTAACATCACAAAGTTAAACAAAAACTCAAACAAAAACAAAAAGTCTCAGTTCTGCCTTTTCCAGAGAGCTGCAGTTCAAAGGAGTCCATCACAGAGGGTCAAAACAGGACAGCAACAAATAAGTAAACAAACAAACAAACAAAAGTCCAGAAGCTGCTCAGGAACCACTAAACTAAACTAGAACTGTTCTGAGTTTTCCTCAGAGGTTCAGTTAAACATGAGTCCACCACAGAGAGGAAGACCAGGACCAGGAACAGAAACCTGCTCAGAGCTCAGAGTTCAGAACTTAAACCCTGTTTCTGTAGTAAGTTTGGGAACTTTAATGGTGTCAGTGATGAACCAGGTGAAACTCCCACCCTGATCACCTGCACTGGTCCAGCCCAGCCCAGCCCGACCCAGCCCGGCCCGGTCACTGGTTGTACTGGGTTAGCCTGTTAGCAGCTAGCTGCTGATCAATCACACTGGCTGATCGATCCAGTCCCCGTTAAACACACAGGCTGCCAATAAGGACGAGTCACCGAACACACAGAGTCAGTCCGACCGAGCGGAACCGAAGCTGCTCAGCGAACAGTCATCGGCTCGGCTCGGTTCGGTAACCGGGCCCTCAGTGTGTTTTCATTAAAACCCGCTCGACCGTTAAGATCAACCGGGGCCACCGACTGGGGGACTCACCTTCCTCTTCAGCTTTGACACGGGAGAAGCGATCCAGCGAGATGACAAGTTAGCCCGGGTCAGAACCGCTCAAGTCTCCATCCTGGCAGCGGCCGAGCGGCGCTTCACTGCATGTTTCTGCCGGTTTGTCCGCTTGTTTGTCGGCCGTGAAAAGCTCCGCGCCGCTCCTTTTGTTGTCCGGTATCAGGCTCGGAACAGTGAATTATTCAGAGGCTTGTTTTCTGAGTTCGGTTACAAGTTGTAACCGGATCCCTCCTCCTCGCGAAAAAAAAAAAGTTTCAAACTTGAAACCTGTAAATCGGCAGATTGACGTCAGATCGGACCAATCAGGGGGCAGTGTGGGGGGAGAGGCCCCGCCCACCGAGGCCCAAACACTGAGGTCCATTTAGAAGCAGGACGTGCCCTGCCCCCCTCAGGCTTCCAGGAATTATCCTGCTCCCAGTCCCAAGGCTGACAGTTTCCCAGAGGAAGCCCAGCTCAGGGAACAATGAGCAGGAACTGCGGCCAGCAGCAGCTTCTGTCGGGAGCTCAGCTTCATAAATTATGTCTTAAAAAGTTTTTTCCTCTCTGACTTATGGAGCGTTTAAATGAGGCATCATCTGCAAAAACCTTCAAAATGTCAACTAAATGAAAATCATTTTAATTGGTGGAAATGTAAACAAACTCTCCATCTGATTGCTTTTTAACATTAAAATTATAGTTTTTTGTGTTGAATTATTTTTCTTAAATTTAATGTTGAGGTGTGTGTAAATGATGTCTGTTTATGTTTATCAGGATAAAATGTTTTATAAATCAGACTGTGACTTGTGTATAAACAAACCTTTCTTTGGAAACCTTCAGACTGTGAATGAGAACACAAAGTGTGGGACTGAAAACTTATTCTGAGAGAAACCTGCATTTGTAGAATTTAATGAACATTAATTGGAAATTGGTAAAAATGTAAACTAACCAGTATCGCTGTGAAACTTCCCCAGTTGGTTACTTCATAACATTAAAACAATCATAATTATTTTGTGTTAAATTCTTTTTTTGAAATTTAATGTTGAAATGTGCAAATGAGGCGTCTGTTTCTGTTCTTAAGGATAAAATGTTCTATAAGTCAGACTATGACTCACACAGGAACAAACCCTTCTATTAAAGCTTTCAGACCATGGATGGCAGTGCAGAGTGTCAGAATAAAAGCTGATTTGGGGAAAAGTGCATTTAAGTAAATAAAGACATGCACTGTAAATATTCACTTTTTTTGGAAACTACTTATTAAAACTATTTAAATCTATAAACTAACAGGTGTCACTGTGAAACTTTCCCAAGTTGAATACTTACATTAAGACTTTGCTTTTTGCATCAAATATTGCTCTGAAATTTTATGTTTGAATGTAGGTGTATGCAAATGAGGAACTGTATAACTACAGTAGGCCTAATTTGCATTAACTTTCAGAAATCTGAACATCAGATTAAGCAATATTTTTATTTCCGTCTTTTTCTCTCTCATAAAGTGTTCTATAAATCAGGATGTGACTAATGCATGAACAAAGTGTTCAGTTAAAACCTTCAGACCATGAAAGGGAAACAGAGTGAGAGACTAAAAACTCATTTTGAGAAAAGTGCATTTAAATAATTGAAGATGTGTTTTGATATGTATAATTCAATTAAAAAAAAAAAAAAAACTTATTACAGGTTAAATAAAATCAGAAATCATCCCCAGTTGAATACTGACATTAACCAGCATTTTTTTTGCATATTTTTCATTTTTGAATATAAATATATGCAAATGAGAGACTGAATAGCAGAAATTGTCCTAATTTGCATTAATTTCCAGACAAGAAACATGAACATTGGATAAAGCCTGCTGCATTTTTTCCCGTCTTTTTATGTCTCTCTGTATATAAAAACAATTATATAAATCAGTACCTGACCAGTGAACAAACCCTCCTGTAAGAACATGGATGTGAATGCAACTGGAAACTGTAACGTATGTAAGTAGAGATTTCTGAATCAGAGTTTGAGACACAAACCTACATTTAAATATGTCTGTTGCAAAATTGTTTTATTGGAAATTCTTTATTACAGGTAAAAACTAGTTAATTTCACAATGGAACTTCCTCAGCTGGTTATTTACATCAAGAAAAATATTTATAATATATATCAACTAAATATAAAATAATATTATACATATTTGCAGTAACTTGATAATGTTTTTACAGCTTCTGAACATTACCATGTTCCACTTCTGTTCTTTTAATTTAATTATTTTTGTTGTTATTTTTTTAAGGCAGATTTTAATTAATTAATTTGTTTGTTTTTTTTTACAGTGCAGCAAATTAGAAAAACAGCCGTTTTGTTTTCTCTAACGGGTCTAAACGGATCGGTGATGGTGACACATCTGCAGTAACTTATATTTCGAGCAGCTGAAACTCATATTGTTGTCTTCCAGAGTTGATAAAAACTTTGCAACCAGTCGATTGTTTGCACATTCAGAAAGGAAAAACCTGAATGTTGAGCTCATTTGAAGCTGCGTTTTCAGGCTGTATTTGCTCTGTTTTGGGCTCCACCGACTGCTGATGCCGACATCAGGGTCTGTTTTGTGGCTCGGTGTTGAACACATCGACCGATATGTACATATATTTAGGTATAAATATGCAATTGATGTGCTACCTCATTAAATGTGTGATGATTTGCAACCTGTGGAGAAAAAATCAACACTTGAAGGCCTATTCTGGATGTTTACATTCCTCTATGGAAGCAAAATATCCCAAAAAATCTCAATATTGACCAGAAACATGGAAAAAAAACACTATTTATGCGTTAATGTGATATTTAGCAGCAGCCTTGGATGTTATTAGAAGGTCACTTATTTTAAACTAAGGCTGTATATTAAAATGTGAGTTTATTTTAATGTTGAATTAAATAAAACATCCAAACGTATAACATTTAAAATGTGTCAGAATTTGTTTGTCTTCAGTCTCTCGGTTCACAAAGTTCACGCTTCTACACTTGGATGTTTTTAATTTTAATTAATGCAAATTAGGGCATTTTTAGCTACACAATGACCTCATTTGCATAAATAAAGAACACATGTCAGAGAAAAGTGAACACAACAAAAATATTCCTCCTGATGCTTCACTTAGCGACACACAGCTAATAATAAACCTGATTAATAATCCTCGTCCACATGAAGCAGGGCAATCAATGTGAATTTAGTGACAGTTTGTTTATGACCTTCTAATAATATGCAGGACTAAACATCTTCCTGTCCCTCATTTCTCACATTATATCGATTATCACATTAAGCAGAGACGTTACAGACATAAACATGGTTTTTCATGCACTGGTCGATTTTAAGAATTCTCCAAGTGACCTCATATTTAATAGAATAATATATAATTTTATTATTTAAACAGGAAAAGATGATGTAAGCAATCAACTGGGGAAGTTTCAGAGTGATATCAGTTAGTTTAAATGTTTGCCTGTAATAAGGAGTTTCCATTAAAAACATATAAAATCTCATCATGCACGTCTTTAAATGCAGTTTTTTTTTCTTGTTTCTCACTCCGAGCCAGAAATCTCCACATCAGTGTGGCTTAAATACATCAAGCTTTCAACAGAGGGGCTAGTTTATATATAATAATACAATAAAACTATATAAAGTATGTCTTGTCCCTTACATCACTTTATGCAAGGTTCTCATAAGATTTCATAATCCCAGCTTGCTTGCAGGCGCAGTATTGTTTATAGAAAGAGAAAGAGGGGGGAAAATGGTGAGCGGATGTTTTCAGGACGGAGGAAGTTTTTCCTCTTTGCCTAATGAGGACACAGGAATTCCTAAGGTCATATCCTTCTCTCATTGTTTTGTTAACACTGAGCTCATTTTATAGTTCTGATATCGGTCCTGATTTCAGCCACCGTTTGTGTGTTTTTTCTTCGGCCTCACGTCAGCGTTATTTCTGGAGCTCTCCTGTTTACTGAGCAGCATTTGTGTAGATTTGATTGGCAGACTGGTGCTGCTGCAGGACTGTTGTCACAATAAACAGAAATAAATAAGACACCTGAGGTGGTGAAGCTGATCTAGAGCGTCCTCTGGTGGTGTCATGTGAACATGAGGGGAAACCGAAGAGTCGCTGGGAGGGATGTGAGCTGTGCAAAAACAGCATGGTTTCATCAAAAATATGAAAGTATGTGCGGAAAAATATTATAATGTCAAGTATCATTAACAGATTAAGAACCTACAAAGCAGATGTGATAGTTGGTGTTAATGCAGAGTTTAAATATTTGGTATTTTGGACCCAAAACTATATTTTTGGCTGAATTTTGGGTATTCCATCTGTTTCCAGACCTGTGCGTTTTGGGTTGTCACATTCATAAAAACATTTTTTTCTGTAAAACCATTTTAAAGGTTCAAAATCTTCTGAAATGTTTCTCTCTCAGCCTAAAAATGTGGCTCCAGCAGAGGCCACATTTTGAACTACTGACCCATAAAAATATTGGTAGTCTGGTATCGAGGCCACAGAAAGTTCCAGTAAGCGTACATATACAGCGCCCTCCATAATTATTGGCACCCCTGGTTAAGATGTGTTCTTTAGCTTCTAGTAAATTCAGTTTTTTTCTAAATAATAAAGGACCACAATGAAAAAAAGGAGGAAAATTCAACCTTTAATTCAAGTGCATTTATTCAGTGTGAAAAAAATCCCACATTAAAAAACAATTCTTTTACATCAAGTCATGTGTGCCACAATTATCAGCATCCTTGATGTTAATACTTTGTACAACCCCCTTTTGCCAACAATTCATTTGAGTTGAGTTGAAGGTTACAGTTTTCTGCAATTTTCAGTGTGAGAGGATGCTTCTGCAATAAAAGTTGAATTTATTTTAAGGCTTTTAACATATCTGAAGCAGGGGTGCCAATAATTATGGAGGGTGCTGTATAAATATATTCATATTTGCTATTCATGATACAGTCTTTGGTCGACATTTCACCAACTTTTGTAACCTCTAACATCCTCATGATGTGTGGCAGGGCTCCAGTTTTCATTTCCTATTTTGTCTCTGCTGGTGTCGATGCCAAGTCGTGTTTCCATATTTGTATTAGCTGGAACTGAGATCATGACAGAACATGTGTTGTTGGTGCCCAGATCAGATGGAGACCATTTGAAGGGTGCAGGTTGTCTGTATAAAGGAAAGTGGCGTCTGATTCATTACTGTCAAGGATGAAAAGGAGCAGCATGTGAGTGGAGAGTTGATGCAGCGAAGTGGACCAGCTGCAGGTTCCTTTCTGTTGGTAACATACCACTGACATACTGCATGCATGGCAATAAGTGTTATATAATATATAAACCCTATATGATAAAACAATCCGACAACAGCTTTTAAAAAGAATTTTGCAAATTTGAAAATATAGTAAAATATAATAAGTACAAATGTGACCTATGAGAACAGTGATGCAGCTTATTGTTGTAATTATAGTGTATTTGGTGTAATAAAATCAACATAAAAACAGTAGAGTAGCTGCACATTGGTGAACATTTACAGACATGTAAAAGCTTGTAGTCGTGCCCAGTGTACATGCAGCTGTATGTAAACATGTGTTCAGGACTTCTGCTGTTGAGGTTCTGTGGACACTAAGTTCACAACTCAAATAATGAGCCTGCAGCTCAGCAAGCATTCAGCTGATCTGGCAATGTAACTACAAAAGTAGGGGCCAAAATACATATTTGCTGTGCGTTCATAGTAGACAAACACACACAAATGTGTACCTACTTGAGCTTAAGATAAGATAAAACTTTATTAATCTCAAAGGAAATTCTTCTGCCAGGTGTTACTCAAAAGACTAAATTACATAACATCAGAATACATGTAGTGCCTCTAAAGTAGACAAGCAACAAGATCCATCACTGGAAATAAAAATAAGTGAAGTAAAATAGGACCAGAATGGAAAAAGGAAAAAGTAATACTGGCAGTGATGGTAAGGTGGTGAAGTAATATCACACATGATGATGAAATATTGCACCTTAAAAATGAAATATTGCACCTTAAAAATGAAATATTGCACATGAAAATGAAAGGCTGCAAATGAAACTGGTATTGAAAACTGATATTGCACAAACTCGACAGAAAGGTAATATTAAAAATGATGTTATTGTTCACAACTGATTTATGTGTCTGATGTTTCAGCTGTTATTCCTGCAGAGGGAGGAGGAGTTGTGCAGTTTATTGACATTTTAGGCCAAATTAATACACAGAAATATTTCCGCACAGTGTTTTAGATCTACCAGTAATATTAGTTAACGCACAACTATCTCTGATTGTAGATCTGTGTGGTTTATGTGGGTTTTTTTGTCGCTGAACTCCATCTCCCACAATCCTCGGCGGACGTGACGTAATTCTGCTACGTGTCCAGAAGTTGTGTTGTCAACATGGCGGCTCAGCAGGGAGATGTTGATGAACTGTTCGATGTGAAAAATGCCTATTACATCGGCAGCTACCAGCAGTGCATTAATGAGGCTCAGAAAGTGAAGGTAGGAAACAGTTCCTCAAACACCCGGATGATGCTGAAATGTTGTTCTTCTCGCTAACGGCGGCAAACACTGCGTCTGACAGCAGCGATGCTAAATGTTTGAGCTAGCATCTCTCTTAGTGAACTGAACTCGCTTTTAAACTGTAACCTGTGTTCTGTTTTTGAAGCCGTCGTCGCCAGAGAAGGAGACAGAGAGGGACATGTTTCTGTACAGAGCATACATCGCACAGGTAAGTCAAAGTGCCATTTCTAAAAACTTAAATCTGACAGTTAGCTCAGTTTCTTGTCTTTAAGCTAGCTGACTGCTAGCTAACAGTAGCTCATTGATTAGCAGCTCAGTAAAGATTTTTTCAGACATGAGACACGTAAAATTGCTGCTTTATGAGTCTGTTAAAATGACGGTTTTCTGTCATTCAGACATAATATTTCTCAACTTCATTCAGACAAACCCACCACGGTAACACGGAGAGAGCACCGGTATTCACGCGATACTTGTAATTCACGCGAGACTGGACAGTAGGTCAAGTAATGTATTAAACATACTATTGCTCTAATAAACATAATACTAAATCTAAACTAACAGCAGCTTAGCAAACTGTCATCACTACTTTCCCAACAGTAAAATAAAATCGTCTCAACACAGCAGCTATGTAACTAAAGATTTACCCGCAGCTGATAAATGTTGACTCTGTGTGACAGCTCACCTGTCTGAGGTGAAGTGAAGAACACAGTGTGACCTGTTGCTAGATCCTGACGTCTCCATTCCAGGGAAAAATTATAATGATAGGTAATTAATTAACCAAACAGCACTGATGTTCCTTGTGCATGACGTTCACAGCTCACTTGCTTTGGAGATGCTTGTGTGGATCCTGTTGCTCTCTATTGCAGCCGGTGTTTAATGAATTCAGAGGGGAAACACCTTAAAGCAATGAACTGAGCGTCTGTTAATGTTTTGTGAAAAAAAATTGTCATTGTAGACATTTCAGTTAATACCCAAATAAATGTGAAACTGAAGCACAAAATGAATGAGAAAGATGTGTTTTGTGCTCTCTGTGATGTTTTTGGGGCAATATTGGTGCTGAAATGTGTAAAAAATGTTCCCCTAAATCCCGTCACACAACTAAAGTTACCTTTCTGTTCATGTGGATGCCGTTCAGACTTGTACCATGTTAGAACTGAAGTGTTCCTCGGTCTGACCTTGTAAGGTTGTTGTCGTCGCAGCTTTTATGTAAAGTTGAGCAGTCAGACATGAAGCCGTTAGATTAACGGAAAAGAGCTCGGGTCTGAAAAGGGCTTCACTTGACACGTTGTATTTTGTGTTGCAGAGGAAGTACGCTGTTGTCCTGGATGACATCAAGGGTAACTCTCCACCTGAGCTTCAGGCCGTGAAGATGTTTGCAGAGTATCTGTCCAATGAAAGCAAAAGGTAGGAGCTTCCATTTTACATTTAGTTCAAAATGGAGGGTGCTGGACGTTACGCATAAGAAGTAATTTAGCACTTTTGGCAATATACTTCATAATACATGAATTCACATGTATATTTTCTTTCTATCAGCATCAATAGTAGATTAAAGACAAACTATGTTGTGGCCCAAGACACTTCACATTGGATTTTCCTTTCATTTGTCACTCGTCTGTAGGAATTTATTCACATTTTTGATGCAGAGTTTGTTTTTTTCAGTCTTAGATAATTAAATTGAGTTTAAATTCAGACACTGTACTGATGAACACGGTGTCTTTATGTGTAACGTGATACATGACCGCAGCTGTTGTGTTGCTTCTAATACATAGATCTTGACAGATTAATACGTCTCAGTGTCTAAGTAAGACTTTAAATTGTAATGCAAGAGGAGCCTCATCCGCTTCCCAGTTTAATGCAAAACAATGCTTCAGCTGCTCTGCCAGCTCTGATGAATGTCTTCCTCGGTTTGCCAAAGCAGCTGGTACGTCTGTTGCCGTCAAACTGTCGCCACAGATTTCGCTCATTATGCATTATCTGTCCTTTTGTTCAGGGATGCTATTGTTGCCGATTTGGACAAGAAGATGGCGAAGAGCGTGGACGCCGCAAACACCACCTTCCTTCTGATGGCCGCCTCCATCTACTACCACGAGATGAACACCGACGCCGCTCTCAGGACTCTGCACCAAGGGGAGAGTCTGGAGTGGTAAGAAGAGGTTTTAACTGTAAAAAGAGTTTCGTTCACAAGCTGAATCAAACTTCTTTTACTGTATTTGATCATACAGATGGAAATAATCACCACAAAAACAAACCGGCTCCTGCTCAAAACATGTTGGCATAATTACAGAGAAAGAGGAATCGATGTTTATTAAAGAGAACTTGCTTCTTGGCTCATCGTGTGGTCAGATTTTCACAAATTACTCAACTGCCTACAAAGCTTGTATGTGCGTGTGTGTAAGAGATACAGAGATTAGCTGCATTTGCATACAGAAATCATTAGTATTTGATTTTGTTTGGTGTTTGGGTAAATAGAACACACACAAAAAATCTACCCCACAAATGAAAGCGTTGTTCGGAAACTGTGCGGACCACAACTTTGTGTACTTTATCTGTGAATTGATGTGTTGTGTGGTGCATCAGCTCCTCATCCCTCTCTGATTGATGAGAGCTCAGCATGAAACTGACTCTGATCATTTGTTTATTCATCAGCATGGCCATGTCCATTCAGGTGCTCCTCAGTCTGGACCGTGTCGACCTGGCGAGGTATGGACCTAATAAATGTGCTCATGCAAACAACGTAAAGCAAAAGATTTGCATTGAACTGGTACATTAGCTGTTGTTATTTCAAGACTCACGGAAAACGTCTATGTGCATGTAGTATGACCTCCTAAAACCTCTGCACTGTCTGGTGCTAATTCTGTACCTTCGAGGTAGAAGTTTGTAAAAGTTTGCAGAGACAAAAGTGCACATTATTCAACCTTGACTTTTTTTTTATTGACAGGAAAGAGCTGAAGAAGATGCAGGAGCAGGATGAGGATGCTACTCTCACCCAGCTGGCCACAGCCTGGGTTAATATCGCCGTGGTGAGGAGAAAATCAATCAATCCACTCTCTGGTTTGGTTCCACCAGCTCCTGTTTTGTTGAGAGTTTAATTATTTATATCAGAGTCGGAGTTCTGTGAAATATTTTGGCTGAATTCTGAGAATTTAATGTGTTTTCAGACCTGGAAACATTTACGTTCTTTGTATTTTCACCATTAAAAACATCTTATCTGGGACGTTGTTTGAAGGAGTCAGTATCTATAAAAATAAAACTCCCAAAGCCGTGAAATTTGGTGAGGAAACAGAGTCGTTTTCAGCGGATCCAAATATTTGAATGTCTTTTGAAAATGGAAAAACGTGTTAAATTTCCAAATGAGGGTTCCATTAGATCCCTAGAAAGCTCCTATAGGTGTGTATGTATAGGGATGTATAAATATTTCCTATTAAAATCCAGTCTGTGGTCAATATTTCATCAACTTGTGGGCTCATTGCTACGCTTGCAGTCACTTTCTGGGGCCCTGATGTCACCCTTGTTTGAAAATGTTGAACTTTTTTCCATTTTCAAGAGTCGATAATTACAAGTTTGGCCTCTGCTGAAGCCGTTTGACCGTTCGGATCTGTATCAAACAAATTAGTTGGTGTCCTTCCTAGATTTCATGGCTGAGGAAGTTAAATTTCTGGAGATAGTGAACCCTAGGTATGTCTTCATAGGTAAAAAAAAATCCAAAATAGCAAATTTTTCAGGTGTGAAAACCAATGATATTGTCGAAATTCAGCCAACATGTTCCACAGAACTTCGTTTTTGCCCCCAATAACCACATTTATTATGATTTAACAGCGATATAGAGAGTGCAGCAGCATATTTTCTGAATTAACACAGACAGCGCCTTTTCAAACATCACCAAAATATTGTATATAGTTGATTTTATAAACAAATGCTCCGTCATGAGAACTTTGTAAACCTTAGTAAACTCTATGTGTGTGTACACCAAATCAAATAAAACCCTCTTAATCGCATTATAAACATTCAGGTTGAGGCAGGTTTAAATTAGCAGCGTGCACAGCAGCAGCTCTTATAAATGTTCTCTAACCGAAGCATGACAGGTGGCAGATGGACGGTGTTCCGTTGAAGTTGGTCGTGTTGCTGCAAGGCAGGTTTGTTTGTGTGACGCATTACAAAGTGCTTTAATAGTGCATTAAAACTTCCAGGTCACGAGGAGCGGTGCACCTCCAGCACCATTACAAATCACAGCTGGGGTTCTTGCACCTATTATCGACTGTCCAGAATAACCACTGACTAACGCTCGGCTCGCTGTTCCAGGGCGGAGAGAAGCTGCAGGATGCCTACTACATTTTCCAGGAGATGTCTGACAAATACTCGTCCACGCTGCTGCTCCTGAACGGACAGGCGGCCTGCTACATGGCCCAGAACAAGTGGGAGGAGGCCGAGGGGGTGCTGCAGGAGGCGCTCGATAAGGTAGCTAGCGTCGTCTATTTTTTTTTTTTTTTTCTGGTTTTTGTCTGCTCTGTTTTGTCTCTTCACATTAATTGGCAGACTGTGATGCACACAGACGCACAGTTTATTCACTTAAAGCCTTTAATGACTCGTTTCTTAAGCTGCTTTTAGATCCACATCCTTCATTATGACATTGTTGATGAATACCTGCCGAACAGAGGAGTTGTAGCGAGAAGACGGGGTTAAGCCTCGTTTCTTTTTAAGATGAATTCACAGTGATTGTAGTGTAAGTAGTAATTAAAGAGTTTTGTTTATAAAATTGTCTCGTCTTGGAAGATTCTGCTGTTAGAGATGTTATTTAGGTTTTGTTGAACCTTGACGATGGCTGACAACTTGATGATCACTTCAACAAACCGCTCAGATCTTCCTCTTAGTGTGAAGTTGTGATTAAAAACACAGTGCAGTTCACGCTCATTGTTTCACAGCTGCTGATCTGTTGGTCTGTAGTAGCTTCTGTGGGTTTATTTTGCTCCTGTGGGCTCATTTTTACTGAACGTAGGCACCTCTATGAATCAGAACAACCATGACTAGAAGGAAAAAGACTCGAAAAAACCATAAACAAAGAAAAACAAAAATGGAACCTGGAATCAACATGTCCAACATTTTTCTAAATGCCCACAGATGTTGTCAATACTGGGGAAAAGGGTGGTTCCCTGTAATGTGTAGATCCATAGATACAATATAGAATATAGATAATTTACATATTTAATTTGTTTCTACACTTATTTTTTATTTAACCAGGAAGTCTTCCTGAGAATAAAATCTCTTTTTCAAGGGAGACCTGGCCAAGAAGGTTACCAATATCAAATCAAACATGACTGAAGTAACACAGGATAAAATATGAGCAGAATAGAGGAAGGTCGTTCTACTGAGGTCCGGTTGCCCTGTTCATGTAGATGAACAGGAAGTGACATCAGCTCTGTTGAAACACAGCCTTAATTTAGCAGAAAAGTCCCTGAATTTCTGTAGAATGTTTGTCACTTCCTGGTTGTGACGAGCAGCACAGAATGTCTTGTTTTTTTACAGAAGCTCTGCAGAACTAACTGTTAATTTTTGCTGAATTTCTAAACTAGGCATGTGTTACAACATGATCTTGAGACTTGATTAAGTATCCCAACGGAACGCCACGTTACGGATGATTAGTTCAGCTCAAAAGTTGAAAATCTGACCTTTTTTTTTGTTTCGTTGACTTTGACAAATGGTGTTTTTTTTGTTTGTTTTTTCAGGGATCTTTTCTTTTTTAAAGACAGCATACCTTTCAAACCCACAGGCAGGTTTTGAGGTTCAAAGAATCTACAGCCTTGTTTATTTTGAGGTGTGCTGCACTGAAAACATAAATACAACCCATAGAAGTACTCAAACATAGGAAACGATCCACTTTTCAAAACAGCAGAGGAAGTGTGGCAATCAGACATGAGCAGCAATATGTGACGTATCGGTTGTGACGCCTTCTGCTGAAGCTTTATTCAACAATGTGCAGTCATTAAAAAAAAAAAAAGAAACTCGTCTGCCTTCATTGTAACAGCAGATGGCAGCATTTGCTTTATAGAACTGGGAGGTTTTTCATCTATTACTGGTTTAAGTTTAACCAGCACACACCATTAATCCACAATGTACAGCTAATTATTTAATTTGTGGTGTTATTATTTAATTTATTGTGCATTTACAATCTTTGCTCTGCTGATAAAAATCTCAGCTCTCTTTCTAAATAAAATCAGATTTCTTGTAAGTGAACGACACTTCCTGCCGCTCATCCGGATAACTTTGATGTCTTAGAAATCGCGTTTTACGAGGCAGATCTTGGGTTTATGGCGTGCTCTCTCTGTGAGCCATCCTCCGAGCCTGTGGTGGTTAAATTTTTACAAGGCAGCGGCTGAGGAGATAGAACATAACACGACTGTGACACGACTTTCACACGTTCTGAGAACAGCTGAACAAGACAAACGAATTAATTCAGAGTTAATCGGCCCCAATGGATGCAGTAAACTGGACGCTGCTAAGTCTTTTCTGTACCTATGAAAAAGAAGAAACTGGGGTTGTTTCGTTTGATTGTTGCTCTCATTAAATGACATGCTAAACAGAAGGTGCTAATAGAGTAGAATTCTTTTTATTGTCAGTGGAAATGAATTCACACAATCAGACATTTTTAATCAAATATAAACATCTAGTAGAAAAAGCAGCATGAGCACATGTGTTTATTAAAACATTTGGTAACTTATTCTTTTAAATAAAGCTTATTTTGTGTATTAATAACTGAAAACAGTGGTGAAGCTAAAGTCTGGATGTTGCTGAACGTGTGTGAAACAGTTGAATTAAAGTGGAGCAGAGATGACATGCGAGGCGCTATCTTTCCACCGTCCAGTTTCTGCTTGTCTGCTTTTCAAGAACAAAGCTCGTCACTTTCTGTATCTTTCTCTCTGTCACCTTATCAGGACAGCAGCCACCCTGAGACGCTGATCAACCTCATCGTGCTGACCCAGCACCTGGGCAAAGCTCCCGAGGTGAGACTTTGGACTCTCAGCTGTTAACGGCAGCATTGTTTCAACGGCCATCGGTTTAGCTCTTCCTCACAGACGAGCCCGTCGAAAGGGGAGTTGCAGCGGGGTTTCGCTCAGGAATGCTTTATGCCTCAACATGCAGCGTGTCTACAGTTTAACTTGTAGTTGTTTTGTTTAAATCAGGAAGATATACGGCACCTCCTTCCGTCACAGGTCTTCTGGTTTGAGTGGCTTGAGTGCGAGTTGCGCAACCCGAATCTCAGAGTTCAAGAGATAGAGGCTCAATTATCTCCCGTGCATTCGATGGACTTGATAGCGACGCACCAGAATGCTGACCATCGACTCAAAGACATCATTAGAAAGGGTCCGCCTGCGATAACCGCTGATTAGCACGTGTTGCTCAAGGTTAACAGGAATTATGTGGAGGTTTCTTTGAAAACTGGCTGGAAAGAAAAAAAAAAAAAGGTGCTCATCCTCAGGTATGATGTGAGTTATGCAGCACATTTAAGACCACAGCTGTTGCACCAAAGTAGTAGAAAAATAAGATTATGAATTGACCAAGAGCAAGATTAAATGTTGAGGTTAAGACCCGATACTGTAATGATGTCATAATTTAACTGAGAATTTCACATTTTCAGAGTTAAGAGCCTAAAAACAGGATGAGCAATACAACTTTATCTCCCTGTAATAAATGTTAAGACCCTGCAGTATTATTAATATTATTGAGATTAGCCTTACTAGTTTAAACGCTACAGCATTGTTCAGTATGGACAGTGTGCTAACTAATTTAAATAATAGGTCTGTGACACGAGTGTAGTAATTATGTAGATTAAATATTAAGGCTAAGACCCTGCAGTATTATACATTATAGAGATATAAACGCTAAGACCTTACAGTATTATTAGTTATAGAGTTTAGCCTGACTAATTAGAATAGTAAGGATAAGACAGTCCAGTATTATTAGTTATAGAGATTAGCCTGACTATTTTAAATATTAAGGATATGAGCGTAGAGTGTTGTTAGTCATAGAGATTAACCAGACTAGTTTAAATTTTCAGGCTAAGACTGTACAGTTTAATTAGCTTTAGAGGTTAGCCTGACTAATTTAAATGTTAAGGCTAAGTCCGTATGATATTGTTAGTTAGAGAGATTAGCCTGACAAATTTAAATATTCAGGCTAACACACTGCAGGATTATTAGCTATAGAGATTAACTTGCCTAATTTAAATGTTAAGGCTAAGTCCGTATGATATTATTAGTTATAGCGATTAGCCTGACTAATTTAAATATTCAGGCTAAGACTGTACAGTTTCATTCGTTATAGAGATTAGCTTGACTAATTAAAATAGTAAGGCTAAGACCGTACAGTATTTTTTGGTATCGCGATTACCCTGACTAATTTAAATATCCAGGCTAAGACTGTACAGTGTTATTAGTTATAGAGATAAGCCTGACTAATTGAAATATTGAGGCTACGACACTGCAGTAGTATTAGTTGTAGAGATTAGATTGACAAAATATTCAGGCTCAGTCACTACAGTGTCAGATTAACCTGACATATTGAGCACTATAGTTGTGACCCTACAAATTCAAGGACTCCCTGTATTCTCTCTGAGCAATGTTTGTTTTTGTTTTTATGTGTTATTTTGACTTTTGTATTCGTTGTATTTTGTTTTTCTTACTTTTATTTGTTTCCGGGTGCATGAGGGGAAAGCTTCTCTAGATTGAATTGCATTTATTTCCAGTCCCAAAATCCCACGAGGACGAAGCTATGCGAACGCTTCCAAACACGGTTTCGATCAACAATATTTGCAGCATTCCTGGAAGTTACGCAACCTGCAGTTCGTAGTCGAAGGTTTCCGTCTCTGACATTAAACATCTGCGACAAATTTAGCAACAACAGAAGTACAGTTTTTTACAGACAGTTTAGTTGTGGTTTAGTCATACTGTATTGAAACTATCTCGCAATCGTCATCGTGTTTAACGAGTTAAATGTCGCTAAATTCTAATTAGTGCCCAGTTTGTGTTTTCTGCCACATTAGCTTCACCTCCTTCAAACCACTGAGAAGATCAAAGACGACACCACAACCGTCTGATGTGATTAAAAACCAAACAGTTCGATCAGAATGCCGTGTTCAGGCCTTGGAAACCACGCTTTTATTTGTGGACAAACCTTCACAACCTTGACTCTATCAACCCCGTGCTTCAGATCTTTGTTCAGGCTCGTTTACTGTCACTGTTGTTTCCAAACTTTCCCGTCATCTGTTTGTCTTCAGGTAACCAATCGCTATCTCTCCCAGCTGAAGGATGCACACAGAGCTCACCCCTTCCTCAAAGACTACTTAGCGAAGGTAAGCCTCCTCGCTGCTTCCCGTCACAGCTGCTGCCTTCTTAACTCCACTCTGTTATAATTTAATCACCTGGCCCGGTTGTTATGATGGTCTGGCAGCAGGTGTCCTTGGAGCGAACCCAACCAGAGCATTAAACTCTGAATCTTTAGCCTTTGTCACACTCTGCGGCGGTGTAATTACACAAGAGCGCAGATGTACATAAACACACCAGAACTGGGTTACTCCAAACAAAGCATGCGATGCACAGCTGTTTCCACGGTCAGATTTTTGTGTGTTTAACTGTTTCTTCTGCTCTTTTTTTTTTTGTTTCCCTGCAGGAGAATGAGTTCGACAGACTAGCGATGCAGTACGCTCCCACCGCTACAGCATGAAGCAGCTGCTTCTACCGTGGAAACGACTCGTCATCTTACATGTGTACGGAGCTGAAATACAAACGCAGCATGTTAGGTTTTATTAAATTCTGGGGATTCTTTTTAACGTAAAGGAATAGACGTCCCAAAACATCTCTGCAACAGAATCAAACCACCAAGCACTTTGAAAAACAAAACAGAAATCCAGTTTTGAGTCACATTTGCGGTGTAGGTTTAATCCCGAAGGACTCGGTGAAGTCGGTGGACATTTTCGGGCAACAGGATTGCGACATCCAGACCATCATGTGGCAGATTTTCTGTCTCATTGACCTCTGAGATGATTTTTTTAGACGACAAACTTCTAGGCATTCAGAACTATGCTGCATTTTTACAACATAATGAATCATCATCAAATTGATTGACGTCCTGCTTATCTGGAAGGACTCGGTGAAGTCGGTGGACATTGTTGGGCCACATGATTGCGTTGTCAGACATCCAGAGCATCATGTGACCGATCTTCTGTCGCACCGAGCTCTAAGAAGATTCTTTTTTAGACGACAAATGGTGACTTTCTGGGCATGAGTCATCTGGGACACAGTTTAAATGACGTCCTGCTAATCTAGGAGGACTCGGGGAAGTCGGTGGACATTTTTTGGGCCATGTGGCAGATTTTCTTTCAGAGCTCGATGCGACCGATGCCCCAACTAAAGTGTTTTTCCTGTCATCTGTGGCGTTGCGTCATTTGAATAAAGCTGCATTTTGAGGCGACCTTTTTATAGGAGCGACTCACGCTATCTGATCATTGTTTTTTTTTTTTTTTCTAAAGCCACGAGCAGGTGGTGTAACGCTTTCTGTGCACACTTAGCTTAATTTAGTCAGAAAATAAGACCATCGACATGCTGCGTTTGTATTTTTGTCCGCTGTGTGTTTTCACATGGAGACGTTGGCCCTGTTATTTAAACCACACCTGAGGTCATCGTTTCCCCTCTGGAGGTTGTTCACTCTTTATAGATTTGTATTTCTTCCACCACATACATGTGTAATGCAAACATTCCTGTGAAATGATAATAAATGTGTGATAGCTGACTTGTGTTTGCTGTGGGGAGTTTTTCAGAGGGGGGCTGCACGAGGTTAAGAATTCAGAATCAGTTGCATTTGATGTGGTGATTTGGTGCATTACAGTAAAAGCTGAGCAGTAGAGGTTTTAAATAAGGATTCAAAAAGAAAGCAAATGTTGGAAATTAAATTATGTAGCACAGAGTTGACCAGAGTGCTGCACATGTTATCAGCCACGTAGCAGCAGAAATTATGTGCAAATGTCAAGACAGAAGAAAAGAAAATGGTCTAAAGAAATATCATTAAGATTAATTTCTAAAGTTGAAATAAATCTGAAGCATCACCAGCAGCAACAAGCCACTGAAAACATGAAAATATCACCAGAGGAGGAATGACTTTATAAACAAATAAGGGATTAAAATGAATTCAGGGAGTCGGTGCAGGATGCTGCTGCCATTCTTTCCCCCTTTTTTTAAATGCCAAGTGAAAGTATTGCAACAGCAGAACAAATAACAAGCAAATGGAGCAAATCCAAAGAATTTTAAGTGATAAAAAAAAAAAGTGGTAGAAATATTTGCAGTGTGCAGGAATGCGCACATTTAACTAGTAGATGGTGTGAATGATCTGAGATGTGCAGAAGATAAATCATGTGATTTAGGAAGCTGTGTGTTCATGTCGTTTGTTGCTGGTGGAGGTTTGGAGGAGGCGCTGAGTGTCTCCGGCCTCGTTCATGAGACCAGCAGCCGTAATGAAGAATTGAGAATTTGACGTCTTTTTTTTGCGCTTTCTGGGACGTCTGCGTGATGCCGGTGCGTCGTGCGCAGCCCCGTGCGGATCCTGCACTGTCTCTTTAAGCCATCCTCTCTAATCCTCCGAGCAGAAGACGGTTCAAACACAAGATAGCGGTCCTAATTGCGTCACGCCCCCTCCGCTTTTTTCCCCCCTTTTCGCATAAACGGAGCGGAGCTGTCTGTCCCGCTTTCCACCGCAACAGTTGATCGGAGCGCAGCGCCGCTCGTCAGGACGCAGCGTCGGACACGTTGACCAGCCGGAGCCGCGGCACCGAGAGGCGGAGGACGAGCAGCAGCACACCGCAGCCTCTTCGCAGGATAATATTCCTCCGATTTATCCTTTTGTTTTCGCTGGAATAACTCGCCTTCGTGTCGGGAATCTGCCGCCGAGCGTCGCGGCGCGGAGACGTTATATAAGGCGGATAACGGACAGATGAGCCCGTGTGGCGGCGGCGCGGCGCTAATCACCGAGCAGAGCTGTTAAAGGAAACCTCCAGCCTCTAACTCGTTCATGTGTGTGCGCTCGGCCGCGGTGACACGTTCAGGCTAACTGTGTTGCCAATGCTGCTCCAGTCCCTGCTGTGGTCGGACTTAGCTAAGGCGGCTAACCAGGACGCGCTGCTGCCGCAGATGAGCGTAGCGGAATGATGAGCAGAACCAACCTCCAGCAGCGCTAATGGGTCACATTCACGGCCAAAACCTGCTCAGGATTCGCTTTGTGTGATCTTCAAACCAAGCCTCGGTGTCGGTTCGTCCCCGCAGAGCCGCCGGGCCCCGAAATCATTCATCCAACGGTCCAGGACGCGAAGAATGGGCCCGTGTCTTAATTTGGACAACAAAGAATTAGGCTACTGAGCGGGGTAAGCTGGTTAGATAAGCTGTTCGAGCTGAGCTAGAAGGCTGCTCCACCGATCAGCCGCACCGTCTGGACCCAACAGCGAACCGGACTCCATCTCTGCCTCGGCCGGAGCCCTTTCTGCCGGTTTTTGTCGCCCGTGCGCCGCCACAATGGGTAGTCCCGCCGGGCCGGTGGAAGTGGAGCCCATGCCGGGCTACTTGGACTTGATCAGCAGAGCCTCCACCGTCATGCTGCGCGCCTGGAGGGACTGTGGCAGCTGCGGGCTGGAGCTCTCCAAACGGACTCTCCTGGAGAACGCGTACATTACCTGGACCGAAATCGCCCTGTTTTTCTTTTGCGCCTATTTGTGGACGCAGGTCAGGAAGGGACTGACACAAAGTCTGTTTAAGGTGGGTGAACCCGACACAGAAACCAGCACATCCCTAATTAATGCTCTCACAGGAGCTCGGTGCTCTTAATTGAAAGCTCCGTGGGTGGAACACACGCAGGTGGGACGGGAGGGAGAGGGGGAGGGGGGGCACAGGTGGGACACAGGTAGCGGGGGGCCGGTGGCGGGTCTGAGGGAAAGAACCGAGGCGGGCTCTCACAAAACACGAACCTGAGTCACAGCTGAGCTTCTCGTTTGGGTTTTGTGACTCATTCAAGATGGTGGCAGGTTCAAGCAGGGTGAGGAAGTGTTCGCATGCATAGAAACCCCCAGCGAGGCCTGCGCCGTGCGCCGGTGCGCCGCCGCCGCTGCTGCTGCTGCTGCTGCTGCTCCAGAGCACATGTTCAGCTCAGCGAGGAGGAGGAGGAGGAGGAGGATGAAGAAATGTCAGACAGTCAACACTCTAATCTGCACATGTGTTGATCCAACAAACACAGATTATTACATTAACAAGGTCTTCTGCAGAGTTATCACATTCTTGGTGTGGATATAGGACACCAAACTATATGTGTGTGTGAGACAGTAAACAGGCTTATCTGCACCCTTATGTACATATATATAGGCAAGTATCGGTTCTTAGGGGATGTCCATCTGTATTTATGCAGCAAAAACACCTGGTTGTCTTTATTTAATAGTATATAGATGCACATAATATATATAAATATGATGTGATAGACATTAAACACCTTTATCTGCACCCTAATGTACATATATATAGTCAACTGTGGGTATTTAGTTGCTATCTGTCTGTATTTATGCAGCAAAAACACCCTGTTGTCTATTTATAATATATAGAGTATACATGTGCATAATATATCTAAATATAAATATAATATGATGTACAGTAGACACACGTATCTGCACCCTAATGTACATGTAGTATATAGAAAGTCATGTATGTGGTAAATGTTTAAATATCATATATATGCAAAAAAACACCATCTAAACAGCCATAGTTGTCTATTTATATAGTCTAAACTGTAAAATAAACAACAAAACAGGCATCATTGTCCTCATACATATATATATAAAAAGGATGGAGACTATTTAATATATATATATATATATATATATATATATTCAGCACAGCATCCAGGCTGCTACAGAAGCCCCCATGACTGTCTGTATATAAATGTCTATAAGAACAGAACACCTCTAGTAGTTTTCTATGCAGCTACGCCTGTTTAGTTGCTTTATCTTCTCAGTGTTTCTGCGCGCTACTATAATCCCGTTAGATCTCATTAGGCTCATTTCACTGTATTTAGTTTCGTCGCCAGCACCATTGTGCCAGAATAATCCCACAGACTTCAGAGTCCCCTCAGTGCTTTTAGCTACTTTCTGACCTGGCTGGCAGCAGAGCCCTAAACACTCACACACACACATGTGCACATAAACCACACTGAAATCAGTCGTTTTAAAGTGTAGATTTACTGATAAACCACTTCAGGGTTGCCCAACCCATGTGAACCTGTAAATCAGAAGCCTCTAACTGATGCAATAATCATATAAAAAGCTCATTGATCTGCAGCACACACACGCTGCTGCTGCTGCTGCTGCTGTCACGGAGCAGAAAATCGTTTTTCTTTTTTGTTCTTCTTGCTTTGATGATATGCACTCACTAAACTGCAACGTGTCCGAGAGCAGCATCTTACCCCCGATGCATCTGTCAGAGGCCCGACACATTGGCTCGGCGCCCGGCCCTCCTCTGCTCCCTCCACCCAGCCCAGGCCGGAGCTCCTCCACCCAGCCGGCGCTGGCAGGGAGGGGCTGTGGCCTGGTGCCGTCACCGCGGTGGGGGTGGAGCGGCGGCTGCACATGGTGGAGGATGATGATGATGATGATGCCGGAGCAGTTTACTGTAGCTCAGGGCCCCATGTGCGGAGCCAGATGAGGCCCGAGAATGCAAAGAATGAGGCCTGTTTTCCCTTTTTTTTTACATCATGTATGTGTGTGGGCTCTTATGGAACATTATGGGATGGAGCCTGCTTGAGGCCTGGATGCTGTAAAGGCTGTGAACGACGAGGGGAGATGCTGAACTCGGTGCATGTGCAGTGACACCTTTGCAGTGCTCACATTAGGGATGGAGAGGATGAGTTCAGCGTCCGGTCAGCGGGCAGCACGACTATCGCTGCTGTACGTCACAAAAGCTGCCAGAAGAGAGTTGCGCCGACTTGGACCGACACGAGATGCTTGCTCTCGCGAAGTCAAGTAAACCGCAGCGCATTTAATAACTCGCCCTTAATGAGGGAATATGCGGCTTTCGCAGTGTTGAAGTATCCAGTTGCTGCGGTTCTTGATGTGGAGTAAAGTGGCTAAACTGTCATGAGCGCAATAAATCAGGGAGCAGACAATCACGAATGCACACTGTTGATTAGCTGCAGAGCTCCTGATAGACAGTAAACGATGCACTTGTAATCATGTTGTGGAGGGACCCTGTGGAAGAAAAGGCAATGATTTTCATCTGAGGAAATGTTCTGGCAGGCGACGGACTTAAAGGAACTCCTGTATGCACCAATATGACAGAAGGGAGTTTGTTTGTCTTCTTTTATTACAAAGCTGCAGCTGTTAGGAAATTAACTGTAATCTGTAACTAATATTTCTCAAAAATAGCTCTCAAGGGGCGCCGGTATAGCTCACCTGGCATCCCATGTGTAGGGCTACAGTCCCAATGTGGAGGTCATGAGTTCGAATCCCGCTCATGACCCTTTCCCACACGTCCTCTCCTCTACTTTCCTGTCTCTCTCTGACTATACTATCCAACAAACGCTAAAAAAATAACTTCAAAAAAAGCTCTCAAATGTAAGCTGCTTTTACACAAACAAAACACTTTTGGTTTGGGACATTCAGCGGCCTCTCCTCGTGCTCCGGGTCGTTTTCTTGGATATTATAAGTGATAAATTGAAAACACAGCCCTCAGTGAATCAATAAGGAGGCTAACCGTTAGCTGCAGCTGTCTAAAAACAAACCCCGGTTCGCCCAAAGTCTCTGGCGCATTTTGTAACTCATCTGCCACAGGCCGATGGATAAAAATAATTAGTTTCCTGTTTTCTTACTTACAGCACTCACAGTCACGTTTGAAGAATGAAAGTTGACCCATTTTAAAAATCTCCGCGTGCTGTGGTTTGCATTTTCTACTGTACTGGTTCCAGTTATGAAAACAGACCGAGTGATGCTGGATTTTCTGACAGCAGCTGAACTTTACTCCACATGAACAACCTCGACAGACGGGACCCTCGAGTGTTCGCGGCCAAAAGAGGAAGTCAGGAGGTGCTGAATGCTCTGCGTATGAAGACGTATTCAGGGGGTTGGGAGGCGCATTTTAAACCGTTTTATCAATCAGTACTTGATTATTTGTTGAAATGAATTAAAGCTACAGAGGGACAGAAGCTATTTTTAACCACAGACAGTTTGCTGTTTGATATTAAACATCATCTGATAATAACTTTGCAGAAACAGCTGCTCTCTGATTTATATGATAATAAGAAGCTGAAGCTGGTGGATTTGTTTGGTCATTAAGCGCTACACAGATCTCTGTCATGGTGGCTATTCACTCACCAAACTCACACCAACAAAACCACATCGCCCATCCACAACAATCAAAACACAACAAACAGGCAACCACAGCGATGCCGAATACGTGAGCTCAGATTCCAGTCATGATTTCTGCATCCGCAAGTGTAGTGTTGGAGTAGAAGGAGAGGAGCAAAAGGACATGCAAATGACCTTTCACTCCTGGAAAGAACTAACCAAATCTCCTGGGAAGAAGTGCATGTAGGCTGAAGGGAAAGTATGTATGAGAAAGATATGAGAAGGCCAACAGGATGCATGAAGTCTGTTTGATTCATGGAGTGGACGCACAGCAAACATGTAGAAAGCATGAATTGGCCTTTAAGTGTCAGAAAAGTCTTTGTCATGGTGGCTTTTTACTCGCTAAACCCTCATAAAGCTTTCTGCTGGCATAGTCTGATCAAGCACGTCCAGATTGAGCCAAATGAGGGCTGGTTGGAGACCATTAAACATCTCATAGCTCCCAATACAGCCACCTCCTGCAGGGAGGCTCCACCTGGTGGTGCAACCAGGTACTACAGCGAATCTCCACGACCCTTGATTTCTGCCTTATCAGCTACTGTAGTTTTAAATTAATCCATTAATCATTAACATCTCTGGGTTAAGATATGAACGCCAGCTGATCGATTAATGATTCATCGTTAGCATTCCTATTCATGACTATGCAATCCAATCACATTTGAAGCCATCAAGTATTCGGTTTCCTCGAGCACTCTGGTGGAAGTGAGACTGCGGATGAAGCCTTTCTTTTATGGCGCATTTACAAGTCGGTCCAAAAATTAGGAAGTACAGTTGACGTTGCTAATCATGAGCTTTGTGCTTGTGTTTGAATATTTTTCTGCATGTGCGTTAACCAGAAGAGATGGAACCAGGGTCCAGATGCTACCCTGGTTTTACATGTCACTAACCATGCTGTCGGCGTGCCGGGGGGTGGGGTGGGGATGGCTTCTGTGCACGCTAGTCGTGCGTGGTTGAATGAGTGTTTTTCATCACATTCGGTTTGATGCCTGGGTGTACGAGTCACAGCAGCAGCAGCAGCAGCAGCAGCAGCACCTACTCAGGTTAAATTAAACACAACTTGTTTATGAGCCACTTGAGTTGTTGCGTAAGACACTGTAGTGCATCAGCGTGTTCTGCCTCGTCGCTGCCACCGCTGACAGTGACATTTAGAAATCCAAACAAAGGTAAATGTGTCCTTTAAGTGAGTGTGGACGGTCTCCTGTTGTTTTTTTTTTTTCTTTTTTAAGAAAACGTAACTGTGTAAATGTCACACACGGGCGAGCATGAAAGTCGTCCTTCCTCTTTTTGTTTTTTCACTTTGCTCTGCACAAACACAAACTGTTTGTGTTGCCATGAGTAGGTGTTCGTCTGGCGGCTTACGACTTGTGCGTGTGTCGGAGGCTTGGCGTGCGTTTAAAAACGCGCACGTGTAGCTTTTACGAGGCCGCAGTAAAATCAGCGAAAGAGACAAAGGGATGGCAGAGAACGGGTGATCGGAGGGAAGGAATAAACAAATCAGGGATCTAGAGGAAGGAAGGACTGGAGTGGGGAAGTGGGCCGAAGGGGGTTGTGTAGCTGCTGACTCAGCACGCGGCAGCCAATCATTAACACAACTGCACACACACCCAGACACATGCACACGGCGGTAAACGGACATGTGCTGTCTTACGCCGACATGCAACCTCTGGTCAGTGTCTTAATTTCGTGTCCAGCGGTGGAGACGAAGCGAGGCAGGCGGTGGTCGGAGCAGCAGCAGCAGCAGCAGCAGCAGCAGCAGCAGCAGCAGCAGCAGCAGCAGTCTATAACAGCTCTCATAAATACCTCCCGTAGCCTCCAACACACACTCATAGTGAAGCAGTCACTCAGACAGCAGAGCAGCGGGGAGTTTGCCAGCTCCGGCCTTGTTGCAGGGCTTATCTCCCCGCATTGAGCCCGGTGGCACCTCATCCCCTCGCTGTTGTTCTAAATGTGAAAGCAGCCTGAGGTTTGACAAGGTTCCCGACCACAGATCCCAGATCACTTTCCACTAAGCTCCCGCTCATTGTTGTGCATTAGAGCCGCAGAGAGAAACCCGATACTTGACTTGCGGTTAAGGGGGAAGTGATATCCATTCAGCCAAAAGTGCCCACTCAGGTGAAACTTGCTTGTAATTTTGACACTGATTGCAAGCAGTTATTATTTGCCATGATAGTCTGGTCGGTGTCGGCCCTCCGATCTGGACTCATGACTCAGCTTTCTGGTTTATCGAGCAGCGCTTTCACCGGCGGCTGACATGTGATCTGCTTCATGTGCAGGTAGCGCTTATAGGTTCACTGTTTCCTCCACACGCTCAGAGCAGATGTTTGGGCTCAACAACAACAAAGAGCCCTTATTAAGATGGAAAACATTCCAAAATCCAACTAGTTTGTGTTTAATACTGTAGCGACCAGAGTCACTTTCACTATGGGCCGCTCATGTCGGCAAACAGAGAGCATTGTGGGGGTTTTCCTAGCAACGGGCACCATGACGAAGACTTATGTGCTGGTTAATGACCTCCAACCAGAGGTCATGGTCTGAAGATGAGCCATAGTCTCCTTGGATTGTCTTAATCATCTGGATTTGTCCAGAAACTGTAAAGGGGTGGAAGAGGGGACTGAAAATCAAGAGCTCACATTGAAGGAAAATAATGTTAAAGCCAGTTTCATTAAGTCAGTGCAACAGAAATAGAAAAAAACGCTCCAAAATGCAACTAGTTTGTGTTTAATTCTGAAGCCACCAGAGTCACTTTCACTATCATGTCGGCAAACAGAGTGCATTGTGGGGGTTTTGTTAGCAACAAGCACCATGACAAAGACTTGTGTGCTGGTTAATGACCTCCAACCAGAGGTCATGGTCTGAAGATGAACCAGAGTCAACTTGGATTGTCTTAATCATCTGATGATGATCTAATCCTACAGATCTGAGCTCAACTTACACACAGTTTGAAGTTGATGTAGTTATCGACATTATTATATCATCAAAACAACAGATAACATTTCTTGCAAGCATGCATTGAACCTTTAGAGTGCAGTTAATCAACCTTTATCCCTACAATACATCGTCTATACCGATATGGATTACATCATGTCTAATGTCAACAATGTGCCCTCGTGTGCCTTCGAGTAATTGGAAGTCTGATGCACTCGACTGCCTGCAGGTTGATTTTATTCCAGCTTGTCTTTCACTTCAGCATTCAGCTCGCGTTTTAAAATCCGGACACCTGCGTAGAGACGAAGCGTTCAGTCCATCAACCGATCAGCCGCTCGAGACAAAAGGGCAGCTCGTATGATTATTGATCCAAGTGTCAGATAAAGTAGTTTTTCAGGCAGAAATGTCAGAAGGTGTTGGGAATCTTTTCTCCTGGCATTGTCCCGACCACGTGGCTGAACGATTAATTTAAACCGTGCAGATTGTTGGACAATTATGTCACATCTTGTCAAGCTTCACAGATGAATTATGCATCAATAACTTTAAAGTGCAGTGACCTGCTAATGAACATTCGCTCCACGGACGTGTCGACTCTGGTGTGGATCTGGAACAATGAGCTGATTAATCTGATAAGGAACCGATCAAATACAGTCCAACAAAAAAAAAAAGGAGGATTTTATGCTTTTTGAATGGTTATAAATTAAATATATTTGAGTCTCGGATGTTTAAAGACGTCCAATTTGACTCTTTGTCTCTGCTGATTGACATTTTGTTGACTAAACGATAAATAAATTGTTCAGAAAAACATATGAGCAGCAGAACTGAGAAGTCTGCTACCAACAATAGACATAATGACCCATTTTCATTTTACATTTAATCACTTTAACCTAATTATCAGGGTTCAACAGGGTAAGGCTGGGTGATATATCGCTGAAAATTAAAGTATATCAGAATGAAATGTTTAATAACGACCAGGAGGCAAAAAATAAATTAAATTAACCACTATATTTGGAGTTTTAAAAACCTGTTAAACCATCTAAATAACTAACAGCTTGACTCGTTTATGAATTCCTAATCACTTAAACTCTGATCATCTAACTGCTGCTTCACTAACAGCAGAGGAACAGTGTGAGTTCCTGTTAAATCCTGATCCGTCCGGTCTCCACGTCAGGGTTAATTTTTAATTAGCACTATCTAATGCAGTCACTGCGGTTGCTCCATGTGTAAACGTGAACAACTGTCTCGCTTTAGAGACGCTCACGTGTGCATCCTGATGCTGCAGATGTTTGATAAACTCAGAGGAGAAACTCCTGCAAACATCTGGAAGCAACAAACTGAACTCTGTCTCCGTGTCGGGGTTCATTAATAATCAGATATTTATTGTTGTTCCACAAACGCTCACAACTCTCACTTGGTTTTGAAAATCCTTTTCGTGGATCCTGCTGCTGTTTGATGTTGCAGGTATTGAATAAGACAAACTTCCTTCAATCACAGAACTCAAAGCATGCTTGCGTGTCTTTACACGAGTGCGACTGGGTGCAGTTCAGACTTGTGCCTCGCTGAAAGTGAAAACTCGGTCCAGCCTTGTCAGATTGTGGAGCAGAGATTTTATGGAGAAGTGAGCCGACGTGCCGTCAGAACAACTGAGAAGGCCTGAAAGATTTCAAGAATGACTCGTGCAGCTAAACAACAATCTGATTGGCTGTTCATAGCTGTTATCCGGGGACACGACGGGCTGTTTGTGAGGCAGGAAGGATTTGTTTGTGCAACTAAACTTGCATCTAAAATTGCACTTAAGTGACAGTTTTCTTATTCTTATCGATGCAGAAGTCGGCGGTCGATTCGTATCGCCGCGGCCTAATTGACAGATTAATTAATAACGACTGCAGCCATCAGCCACATCCTTATTCATCCGCTGTAACTCGAGCCTGCCGTAATTCCAAACACAAAAGATCATCAGATCGTTTGAGGATAAAACAGGGAGTGGTTGTTCGGCCTCTCGCAGCAGCAGCAGCAGCAGCAGCAGCAGCAGCAGGGTCATGAATCAGGCCTGTTTGGCCACTCTGACAGTCAGACTCTCTTCTGGTCAGCTGGAATGTGCCGAGAGGCCTTGACCGCCGCGGAGCTGCTGTGGCCGGCCTCTCAATCTTTTTCCTCTTCCTCTCCCTTTCTGTCCTATTTATCCTCCTCCAGATAGGCACAGTGGACGGGCCTTCATTGGCTCAGAACACACTGTCACTGTAGGCTTCGCACTTGGCAGCTGCCTCCCTTCTAACAAGGACACTTTTGTGAGCGAGCGCGAGAACACAGTCGTCAGAGGAAGCCGGAGTTCATCTCGTCTGCTCTCTCTTGTGTGTTTCGTGCATTTTTACGCCGTGTTTACCACGTTTGTTTGTGCGGTTCATTCGGTTACTGTAGTTATGGGTAACATCCGAGAGCCAAACATTCTTGGGAAGCAGTTACATCAGTTCGTCCTCCCCGAGTCTCTCCCCAGTTCCTTCCCTCTGTGGAAGGAACTGGATTCATGCAGAGGGAACTTTCCTACGCTGGTCGGAATAGCGGGCTGCCTTTTTTTTTTTGCTTCATCTCACCTCTCTTTCTTTCTGCCTCTCCTCACCCTCCCATAGCTAGTTAGCGCAAACCTGTAAGTCAGGAGTCGGGGCTCGCTGACATCTGGCAGCGATTACAGAGGTTGTTCTGGCCGAGGTGTGACTCAGTCTGAAACGCTACGCACCACAAAGCTGTTTTGTCACTCTCCAAAATCCCCTCCAAGACGTTTAAAGGATATTTAAAATTCCAAATCTTTAAAGTTCTTTTGTAAGAAGCTTCACACTCACATGGCCTATCAATAGTGTTCATCTGTTGTTTTTCAAGTTTGAATCGTGGTCAATATGATTTGTCTTTTATTTAACAGAATTTACAAAAGCATAAAAGATAAATGCAAGATAAGAGACACCAGTAAGAGAGGCCAACAAGACGCCAATGACGCATCTGAAGTTGTAACAAGCTTTTCATCGCCAGTCAAAGCTTGATATGAGAGTAGCTCACGATAAATCTGGACTAGAGTTCACCAGAAGGCATGTGGGAAACTATAAAGTCAACCGGATGAAGTTTCTTTTGTTTTGAAGTGGCCAGAATTAAGCCTTTTGACCACCAGACTATCACAAACACACCATCCCCACTGTGAAGCATGGTGGTGGCAGCATCATGATGCTTCTCAGCAGCAGGTCCTGGAAGGCTTGTGAAGGTGGAGGGTAAATGAATGCAGTAAGTGTAGATAAATCCTGGAGGACAACCTGATGCAGTCTGCAGGAGAACTGAGACTTAGTAGATTTGTTTTCTAGCAAGACGATGAGCCGAAGCTCCACAGAAACGGTTTAAGGACAACGAGGTGAATGTTCTGGAGGCCCAGTCAGAATCCAGACCTCAATCCAACTGAGAATTTGTGGCTGGACTTGAGAGAAGCAGTTTGTTCTGGTCCCTGTTGAACAGTTTTACAGAGAAGAATGGGTTAAAATTACAGCATCCAGATGTTCAGGCTGATTGACGCCTGAACATCTGGAGGGTTAATGCTGGCACTCCTGCTAACGGTGCATCTACTAAATACTGACTTGAGGGGGGTCAATACTTATTTGACCTTTTATATTTTTAATTAATTGACATTATTTAGTAGAAATCCTTTTTTTGTAAATCCTCGTGAAAAAAGCCAAAATAAGCTGATTCCATGTTAAAGGCTTTATATTGTAAAGTCCTTAAAAGTCTGAACTTGTTGAACTGTCTGAATTTAAAGCCATTAGAATTAAATTGTATGAATTCATTATAAATGTACAGCGTATATGA
>NW_007578433.1:344843-366170 GCF_000690725.1 Stegastes partitus | reverse complement strand
AAAAAAATAACTTCAAAAAAAGCTCTCAAATGTAAGCTGCTTTTACACAAACAAAACACTTTTGGTTTGGGACATTCAGCGGCCTCTCCTCGTGCTCCGGGTCGTTTTCTTGGATATTGTCACTGATAAACTGAAAACACAGCCCTCAGTGAATCAATAAGGAGGCTAACCGTTAGCTGCAGCTGTCTAAAAACAAACCCCGGTTCGCCCAAAGTCTCTGGCGCATTTTGTAACTCATCTGCCACAGGCCGATGGATAAAAATAATTAGTTTCCTGTTTTCTTACTTACAGCACTCACAGTCACGTTTGAAGAATGAAAGTTGACCCATTTTAAAAAATCTCCGCGTGCTGTGGTTTGCATTTTCTACTGTACTGGTTCCAGTTATGAAAACAGACCGAGTGATGCTGGATTTTCTGACAGCAGCTGAACTTTACTCCACATGAACAACCTCAACAGACGGGACCCTCGAGTGTTCGCGGCCAAAAGAGGAAGTCAGGAGGTGCTGAATGCTCTGCGTATGAAGACGTATTCAGGGGGTTGGGAGGCGCATTTTAAACCGTTTTATCAATCAGTACTTGATTATTTGTTGAAATGAATTAAAGCTACAGAGGGACAGAAGCTATTTTTAACCACAGACAGTTTGCTGTTTGATATTAAACATCATCTGATAATAACTTTGCAGAAACAGCTGCTCTCTGATTTATATGATAATAAGAAGCTGAAGCTGGTGGATTTGTTTGGTCATTAAGCGCTACACAGATCTCTGTCATGGTGGCTATTCACTCACCAAACTCACACCAACAAAACCACATCACCCATCCACAACAATCAAAACACAACAAACAGGCAACCACAGCGATGCCGAATACGTGAGCTCAGATTCCAGTCATGATTTCTGCATCCGCAAGAGTAGTGTTGGAGTAGAAGGAGAGGAGCAAAAGGACATGCAAATGACCTTTCACTCCTGGAAAGAACTAACCAAATCTCCTGGGAAGAAGTGCATGTAGGCTGAAGGGAAAGTATGTATGAGAAAGATATGAGAAGGCCAACAGGATGCATGAAGTCTGTTTGATTCATGGAGTGGACGCACACCAAACATGTAGAAAGCATGAACTGGCCTTTAAGTGTCAGAAAAGTCTTTGTCATGGTGGCTTTTTACTCGCTAAACCCTCATAAAGCTTTCTGCTGGCATAGTCTGATCAAGCACGTCCAGATTGAGCCAAATGAGGGCTGGTTGGAGACCATTAAACATCTCATAGCTCCCAATACAGCCACCTCCTGCAGGGAGGCTCCACCTGGTGGTGCAACCAGGTACTACAGCGAATCTCCACGACCCTTGATTTCTGCCTTATCAGCTACTGTAGTTTTAAATTAATCCATTAATCATTAACATCTCTGGGTTAAGATATGATTGCCAGCTGATCGATTAATGATTCATCGTTAGCATTCCTATTCATGACTATGCAATCCAATCACATTTGAAGCCATCAAGTATTCGGTTTCCTCGAGCACTCTGGTGGAAGTGAGACTGCGGATGAAGCCTTTCTTTTATGGCGCATTTACAAGTCGGTCCAAAAATTAGGAAGTACAGTTGACGTTGCTAATCATGAGCTTTGTGCTTGTGTTTGAATATTTTTCTGCATGTGCGTTAACCAGAAGAGATGGAACCAGGGTCCAGATGCTACCCTGGTTTTACATGTCACTAACCATGCTGTCGGCGTGCCGGGGGGTGGGGTGGGGATGGCTTCTGTGCACGCTAGTCGTGCGTGGTTGAATGAGTGTTTTTCATCACATTCGGTTTGATGCCTGGGTGTACGAGTCACAGCAGCAGCAGCAGCAGCAGCAGCAGCACCTACTCAGGTTAAATTAAACACAACTTGTTTATGAGCCACTTGAGTTGTTGCGTAAGACACTGTAGTGCATCAGCGTGTTCTGCCTCGTCGCTGCCACCGCTGACAGTGACATTTAGAAATCCAAACAAAGGTAAATGTGTCCTTTAAGTGAGTGTGGACGGTCTCCTGTTGTTTTTTTTTTTTCTTTTTTAAGAAAACGTAACTGTGTAAATGTCACACACGGGCGAGCATGAAAGTCGTCCTTCCTCTTTTTGTTTTTTCACTTTGCTCTGCACAAACACAAACTGTTTGTGTTGCCATGAGTAGGTGTTCGTCTGGCGGCTTACGACTTGTGCGTGTGTCGGAGGCTTGGCGTGCGTTTAAAAACGCGCACGTGTAGCTTTTACGAGGCCGCAGTAAAATCAGCGAAAGAGACAAAGGGATGGCAGAGAACGGGTGATCGGAGGGAAGGAATAAACAAATCAGGGATCTAGAGGAAGGAAGGACTGGAGTGGGGAAGTGGGCCGAAGGGGGTTGTGTAGCTGCTGACTCAGCACGCGGCAGCCAATCATTAACACAACTGCACACACACCCAGACACATGCACACGGCGGTAAACGGACATGTGCTGTCTTACGCCGACATGCAACCTCTGGTCAGTGTCTTAATTTCGTGTCCAGCGGTGGAGACGAAGCGAGGCAGGCGGTGGTCGGAGCAGCAGCAGCAGCAGCAGCAGCAGCAGCAGCAGCAGCAGCAGCAGCAGCAGTCTATAACAGCTCTCATAAATACCTCCCGTAGCCTCCAACACACACTCATAGTGAAGCAGTCACTCAGACAGCAGAGCAGCGGGGAGTTTGCCAGCTCCGGCCTTGTTGCAGGGCTTATCTCCCCGCATTGAGCCCGGTGGCACCTCATCCCCTCGCTGTTGTTCTAAATGTGAAAGCAGCCTGAGGTTTGACAAGGTTCCCGACCACAGATCCCAGATCACTTTCCACTAAGCTCCCGCTCATTGTTGTGCATTAGAGCCGCAGAGAGAAACCCGATACTTGACTTGCGGTTAAGGGGGAAGTGATATCCATTCAGCCAAAAGTGCCCACTCAGGTGAAACTTGCTTGTAATTTTGACACTGATTGCAAGCAGTTATTATTTGCCATGATAGTCTGGTCGGTGTCGGCCCTCCGATCTGGACTCATGACTCAGCTTTCTGGTTTATCGAGCAGCGCTTTCACCGGCGGCTGACATGTGATCTGCTTCATGTGCAGGTAGCGCTTATAGGTTCACTGTTTCCTCCACACGCTCAGAGCAGATGTTTGGGCTCAACAACAACAAAGAGCCCTTATTAAGATGGAAAACATTCCAAAATCCAACTAGTTTGTGTTTAATACTGTAGCGACCAGAGTCACTTTCACTATGGGCCGCTCATGTCGGCAAACAGAGAGCATTGTGGGGGTTTTCCTAGCAACGGGCACCATGACGAAGACTTATGTGCTGGTTAATGACCTCCAACCAGAGGTCATGGTCTGAAGATGAGCCATAGTCTCCTTGGATTGTCTTAATCATCTGGATTTGTCCAGAAACTGTAAAGGGGTGGAAGAGGGGACTGAAAATCAAGAGCTCACATTGAAGGAAAATAATGTTAAAGCCAGTTTCATTAAGTCAGTGCAACAGAAATAGAAAAAAACGCTCCAAAATGCAACTAGTTTGTGTTTAATTCTGAAGCCACCAGAGTCACTTTCACTATCATGTCGGCAAACAGAGTGCATTGTGGGGGTTTTGTTAGCAACAAGCACCATGACAAAGACTTGTGTGCTGGTTAATGACCTCCAACCAGAGGTCATGGTCTGAAGATGAACCAGAGTCAACTTGGATTGTCTTAATCATCTGATGATGATCTAATCCTACAGATCTGAGCTCAACTTACACACAGTTTGAAGTTGATGTAGTTATCGACATTATTATATCATCAAAACAACAGATAACATTTCTTGCAAGCATGCATTGAACCTTTAGAGTGCAGTTAATCAACCTTTATCCCTACAATACATCGTCTATACCGATATGGATTACATCATGTCTAATGTCAACAATGTGCCCTCGTGTGCCTTCGAGTAATTGGAAGTCTGATGCACTCGACTGCCTGCAGGTTGATTTTATTCCAGCTTGTCTTTCACTTCAGCATTCAGCTCGCGTTTTAAAATCCGGACACCTGCGTAGAGACGAAGCGTTCAGTCCATCAACCGATCAGCCGCTCGAGACAAAAGGGCAGCTCGTATGATTATTGATCCAAGTGTCAGATAAAGTAGTTTTTCAGGCAGAAATGTCAGAAGGTGTTGGGAATCTTTTCTCCTGGCATTGTCCCGACCACGTGGCTGAACGATTAATTTAAACCGTGCAGATTGTTGGACAATTATGTCACATCTTGTCAAGCTTCACAGATGAATTATGCATCAATAACTTTAAAGTGCAGTGACCTGCTAATGAACATTCGCTCCACGGACGTGTCGACTCTGGTGTGGATCTGGAACAATGAGCTGATTAATCTGATAAGGAACCGATCAAATACAGTCCAACAAAAAAAAAAAGGAGGATTTTATGCTTTTTGAATGGTTATAAATTAAATATATTTGAGTCTCGGATGTTTAAAGACGTCCAATTTGACTCTTTGTCTCTGCTGATTGACATTTTGTTGACTAAACGATAAATAAATTGTTCAGAAAAACATATGAGCAGCAGAACTGAGAAGTCTGCTACCAACAATAGACATAATGACCCATTTTCATTTTACATTTAATCACTTTAACCTAATTATCAGGGTTCAACAGGGTAAGGCTGGGTGATATATCGCTGAAAATTAAAGTATATCAGAATGAAATGTTTAATAACGACCAGGAGGCAAAAAATAAATTAAATTAACCACTATATTTGGAGTTTTAAAAACCTGTTAAACCATCTAAATAACTAACAGCTTGACTCGTTTATGAATTCCTAATCACTTAAACTCTGATCATCTAACTGCTGCTTCACTAACAGCAGAGGAACAGTGTGAGTTCCTGTTAAATCCTGATCCGTCCGGTCTCCACGTCAGGGTTAATTTTTAATTAGCACTATCTAATGCAGTCACTGCGGTTGCTCCATGTGTAAACGTGAACAACTGTCTCGCTTTAGAGACGCTCACGTGTGCATCCTGATGCTGCAGATGTTTGATAAACTCAGAGGAGAAACTCCTGCAAACATCTGGAAGCAACAAACTGAACTCTTGTCTCCGTGTCGGGGTTCATTAATAATCAGATATTTATTGGCGGCTGTTGTTCCACAAACGCTCACAACTCTCACTTGGTTTTGAAAATCCTTTTCGTGGATCCTGCTGCTGTTTGATGTTGCAGGTATTTAATAAGACAAACTTCCTTCAATCACAGAACTCAAAGCATGCTTGCGTGTCTTTACACGAGTGCGACTGGGTGCAGTTCAGACTTGTGCCTCGCTGAAAGTGAAACTCTGTCCAGCCTTGTAAGATTGTGGAGCAGAGATTTTATGGAGAAGTGAGCCGACGTGCCGTCAGAACAACTGAGAAGTCCTGAAAGAAGATTTCAAGCTAAACAACAATCTGATTGGCTGTTCATCGCTGTTATCCGGGGACACGACGGGCTGTTTGTGAGGCAGGAAGGATTTGTTTGTGCAACTAAACTTGCATCTAAAATTGCACTTAAGTGACAGTTTTCTTATTCTTATCGATGCAGAAGTCGGCGGTCGATTCGTATCGCCGCGGCCTAATTGACAGATTAATTAATAACGACTGCAGCCATCAGCCACATCCTTATTCATCCGCTGTAACTCGAGCCTGCCGTAATTCCAAACACAAAAGATCATCAGATCGTTTGAGGATAAAACAGGGAGTGGTTGTTCGGCCTCTCGCAGCAGCAGCAGCAGCAGCAGCAGCAGCAGCAGGGTCATGAATCAGGCCTGTTTGGCCACTCTGACAGTCAGACTCTCTTCTGGTCAGCTGGAATGTGCCGAGAGGCCTTGACCGCCGCGGAGCTGCTGTGGCCGGCCTCTCAATCTTTTTCCTCTTCCTCTCCCTTTCTGTCCTATTTATCCTCCTCCAGATAGGCACAGTGGACGGGCCTTCATTGGCTCAGAACACACTGTCACTGTAGGCTTCGCACTTGGCAGCTGCCTCCCTTCTAACAAGGACACTTTTGTGAGCGAGCGCGAGAACACAGTCGTCAGAGGAAGCCGGAGTTCATCTCGTCTGCTCTCTCTTGTGTGTTTCGTGCATTTTTACGCCGTGTTTACCACGTTTGTTTGTGCGGTTCATTCGGTTACTGTAGTTATGGGTAACATCCGAGAGCCAAACATTCTTGGGAAGCAGTTACATCAGTTCGTCCTCCCCGAGTCTCTCCCCAGTTCCTTCCCTCTGTGGAAGGAACTGGATTCATGCAGAGGGAACTTTCCTACGCTGGTCGGAATAGCGGGCTGCCTTTTTTTTTTTGCTTCATCTCACCTCTCTTTCTTTCTGCCTCTCCTCACCCTCCCATAGCTAGTTAGCGCAAACCTGTAAGTCAGGAGTCGGGGCTCGCTGACATCTGGCAGCGATTACAGAGGTTGTTCTGGCCGAGGTGTGACTCAGTCTGAAACGCTACGCACCACAAAGCTGTTTTGTCACTCTCCAAAATCCCCTCCAAGACGTTTAAAGGATATTTAAAATTCCAAATCTTTAAAGTTCTTTTGTAAGAAGCTTCACACTCACATGGCCTATCAATAGTGTTCATCTGTTGTTTTTCAAGTTTGAATCGTGGTCAATATGATTTGTCTTTTATTTAACAGAATTTACAAAAGCATAAAAGATAAATGCAAGATAAGAGACACCAGTAAGAGAGGCCACCAGTGACGCATCTGAAGTTGTAACAAGCTTTTCATCACCAGTCAAAGCCTGATATGAGAGCAGCTCACAATAAATCTGGACTAGAGTTCACCAGAAGGCATGTGGGAAACTATAAAGTCAACTGGACTAAGTTTTTTTGTTTTGAAGTGACCAAAATTAAGCCTTTTGACCACCAAACGATCACAAACACACCATCCCCACTGTGAAGCATGGTGGTGGCAGCATCATGATGCTTCTCAGCAGCAGGTCCTGGAAGGCTTGTGAAGGTAGAGGGTAAATAAATGCAGCAAAGTGTAGATAAATCCTGGAGGACAACCTGATGCAGTCTGCAGGAGAACTGAGACTTAGTAAAAGATTTGTTTTCCAGCAAGACGATGAGCCGAAGCTCCACAGAACAGGTTTAAAGACATCAAGGTGAATGTTCTGGAGGCCCAGTCAGAGTCCAGACCTCAATCCAACTGAGAATTTGCAGCTGGACTTGAGAGGAGCAGTTTGTTCAGGGTCCCCGTTGAACAGTTTTACAGAGAAGAATGAGTTAAAATTACAGCATCCAGATGTTCAGGCTGATTGACAGCTGAACATCTGGAGGGTTAATGCTGGGACTCCTGCTCACGGTGCATCTACTCAATACTGACATGAAGGGGGTCAATACTTATCTGACCTTTTATATTTTTAATTAATTGACATTATTTAGCAGAAATCCGTTTTCACTTTAACGTAAAATAAACTTTTTTTTGTAAATCCTCGTGAAAAAAGCCAAAATAAGCTGATTCCATGTTAAAGGCTTTATATTGTGGAGTCTTTAAAAGTCTGAACTTGTTGAACTGTCTGAATTTAAAGCCATTAGAATTAAATTGTATGAATTCATTATAAATGTACAGCGTATATGAGAGACGTGAGGGTCAAAACATGTCTGACTGAGGCTTTAATGGAGCCATTTCACGGCACTCTGAAATGAAAATGAGCTGATATCACGACGCTTTTGATCGAATGAAAGCTCAACGAGTCGGGTTTGATTGACTGCACAGGCCCGCGGTCCTGCTGTGCGTCTGCCTTGTTCCTGCCGTCGTCCATACCTGAGCCAATGCTTTAACCTTAATCCTGACATCCTGTCATGATTTAACTCCATTAGACTGTTAGTGTAATGAGGCCTGTCGGCTATATGGGAGCCGTGATCGTCGGCCTGAGCTCCTCCAACGAGATTCTGACCGGCAGCAGTTATCAGCTGCTTCAAACCGGTACCAATAATCAATATGATCAGAGGGAACTGTTTGTTATTTATAGTAATTATGCGTGCATTTTTAATGTGCAACGTAAACGATATCCTTTAAACTAATCAGCATGGAGCCACGAAAGCATCTAAAACTGAAAATAACTGCAAATATGTGCAAAATAATGATGTTTGAAGCTGAATTAAATATAAAACAGTGTAATTTGCAGCCACACGTCTTTAAAGAACAAATTACTGCTTGAAAAAATCCAGACTTTTGATATGGATGTTATTTACAGTTTGTTTCTTACAGTCAACATGTAGATTAATACGTTTTTTTCTGAGATTTTATTAGATTTTACCCATAATTTAACAAAAAACTGGCTAAATAACTGTCAATAAATTATTCAGCATTTAATAAACATCAATTTTCTTTCAAGAGACGACTATAAAATCTGCAAAATAATGACAGTTATGTTCATTTACATACAGTCAAATACTTAATGGGTCAGATGTGGTTTAAAAACAACAACAAAAAACAACATTTGTGAAAATAGATTCAGATTATTTGATCCAGTTTCTTATGGTTGGCATGAATTCATACTTTTTATCTGTGATTTTTCTATTTATTTTCTGTAATTTTACAAAACAGAGGAACAAAATATTTATAAAGATAATTTACCTTTTTTTCAATCCTTCATGTACAGAAGGGTTCTTTCAAATAATGGAGGGTATCTCTAAAATTAAAGCCGCAAGCAGCGATGGACGGGTGACGGGTCCTTGCCGTACAGTGGTCGGCCTTCGTGCATGTCGGGGCTCCGGGCCGGACTGTGACCCGGCCTGTGGAGTTTTGGGTCAGATCGGAGCACCTGTGGCCTTCTTATAGGTTACTTCCTGTTTCACCAAAATTCTACAGGCCGCCTTTTTGGACTTTTCCACAGCGTTTTAAGAACTTTAATCACCAGGTCCTGTAGTTTGTGGTGGACAAATATCAGGTGTGTCCGACATAACAAAACCCCGAGGAGGAGATAGATTATGAAAATGGTTAAAAATAGCCAAAAACAGCCCGGCATGCTCGCCGTTTTTCCAACATGGCGGATTTCCTGTTGGGTTTACAAAAACATGCTGATGGACTTTTTTGTGCGTCCCGGGCTGCTACATACGTGTGCCCATTTTTGTAGCTCTAAGTGAAACGTAGCCCCGATGGGACTCTGTTGAAATATTGTAGGGGGCGCTGTTGAGCCATGTTGCATTTTAGAGCTTGGCGTTGGTCAAGTTTTTTGTTCGTCCTGACCTGCTTTACATGCCCACCAAATGTTGTAGCGCTACGCCAAATGTGCTTCCGACAGGACTCGGTTGAAATTTTCAAGGGGGCGCTGTGGAGCCATGTTGCATTTTAGAGCTTGGAGCTGGTGTAGTTTTTTGTTCGTCCTGACCTGCTCTACATGCCCACCAAATGTCGTAGCGCTACGCCAAACGTGCTTCCGACGGGACTCCGTTGAAATTTTCAAGGGGGCGCTGTGGAGCCATTTTGGCAGTGACATGTCCAAATACTGGAAAATATCAAATGACTGATGATTTTGGTGAGTTTTGGGGCATGTTTAGACCCTCAAAAATGGTGCAGAATCATAATAGGGTCCTTGCACTGGTGTGCTCAGACCCTAATAATTAAAATACAGTAATTTAACCGTCAAACATTGTCAAAGAACTCATTTATAAAAATACAGATTCATCATGTGGACGTGCTGCACAATGTAAGCCTGTTTGTGTTTTACAGTCCACATGTATATTATGTATATATATATTTTTTTCCTTGCTGTTTTTCTATATCCCACTGTGTGTCTCTGAGTGACCCACTGGCCCGGTTTCTCCACACGGCGCCGAGCCTCGTGCGCTTTTTCTGCCGCCTCTAATATGTGACTTACAAACAGCTGTAATCACCGAACGCTGGGAACGTTTTGCCATCCGATAGTTCTCGTCGTGTTAAACATTAGCAGCTGAGTTTTTTTCTCTGTGTATCATTACACTCCCACATTTGTTTTCACTTTCTATCCCGGGTCGTAAAACCCAACCGGGACTCGCTTCACCCACAAACACGGCAGCAGCTACGTGATTGAAACATGCAAACCACACGCTAGTGATGTGTGTCAGAGGTGCAAAATGAAACCGTCGTGCCAATGTGACACAGTGGGTTGATCTTGTCTCGTTTTTATTCACTTTGGGTAATTTTTCACTACAATAAAAAGTCCTGCAGCTCTGTGGAAGCAGCTCAACCATGGCTAGTAGTAGAGAACTGAAACACACCTTTTTTTTTGCAGGATATTAGTGTTAATAAGAAAAAAAAAAGATAAAACCTGAAATAAACATGCAGCATTTTTCCCACAGACGTCACCAACACTAGATAAATATCAGGTCGACCTACTATAGATATTTCAGTGTGTGGTTTTCATTTTTTCCATATTTTTCTCCTACACTGCCTGCAGTTCAGCCCAAAAGTCGATGAATTTTGGTGACGTGATTGTTGGTCACAGCTGAGTCACTGGTGGCTTATCGGTTACATTGAGGAGCAGAGAATTTTTTGGTTTTTACAGAAATTAGTTTATTTTTAAAAATGTTTTTATTGAGATATAAAGTGGAATATATTAGCTGTGATGAAATATCAGCATTTTACCGGAAATTTGGTTCTTTTAAGTTTAAGGACCACCAGAAAGCAAAAAAAAATTGCAGTTTCTTGCTCTGATAAATGATTTTGGTGATTTTCTTAAAGATAAGATCAACTTTACTGAGCAGCTAAATACTGATGAGGCGTGAAAGAGGCCGGCTGAGGATGTCAAAAAGTAGAATAGGGCTAAAAATAAAGACATAATAAAGGTCTCATGAAGACAGTGTACGAGGCAGGATGAGTTCACATGTGGATATGTTCATATATGATGTATATAACTATATGTATGACATGCATCTCCAAAGAAATGATGAAAAAACAGAAAATACCTGTAAAACAATTATGCTTTTAGTAGATTTAAATGCAGTAAAACTGAGTCACACATAAAAGAAATTATTAAAAATACAGACATTGTTTATAGCTTACTGAAAATAATACTGTTTTCTGTGATTTTGCTAGATAATTTTTGTAATTTAAGAAAACAGAGAAAATGTGTAAAATAACTAAAAAAAAAAGATTTACCATTTTTCAATCCTTAATATGCAAAAAGTTTATTTCAGATAGCTGCAGATAGCTCCTGACTCTAGAACTAGTATAAATCTATGGTCAAACATAGTAAAAAAACACAACCAAACAAAAATACCATTTGTAATAATACATATATTTGATGATTTTGAACATGTGAATCATGTTTTTTTCTGTGATTTTACTGGATTTTATCTGTAATTTAACAAAACAGGGATAATCTGTAAAACAGAAGCACAATTTTCAAAAAAAATTCTGTGATTTTTTTGGATGACAGAGAATCATTCAGACATTTCCAGGTAATCAGCAGCAGCGACTTTATCTCTGACTGATCATAAAGGTTTAGTTCATCAGCGCAAACACACACACACACACACACACACACACATGCATTCACACAAAGCCGTCCTCATTCTGAGGGCGTGATGCTGCATTATGAATGACGGCCATATGTCGCAGCAGCTCGACCGACTCTCAGACTCGACCTTCATGTCATTTCCTCTTGTTGTGTCGAACATGTGAGACCTGCAGACACACAAACACAATCATCACAAATAGTCGTTTGACACGAGCTGCATGTTGCTGGGAAAAGTCGCCTGAGTGCGTCTGCAGCATTAGTTTCCAGCTTTAACCTAAATAATGACCTCTGTGCAGACGGGCGTGCTGTACAATGTAATGATACAAGGAAGCAGATAACGGACAAACACCGGCTTTATCTCTCGTCATTACAGGAGGAGACTCGAGCTGTTTTCTTGTTGTGCGTCCGTCGTTATGAAACTGTGACCGATGAGGGTCGGCGGTGGTCAATGCACGCGTCGCTTTGTGTTGTTCTGGAGGTTAAAACGCACAAAATCATGGGTTTGAATCATCAGAATTCAGTCTGAACATGTCACAAAACCCAAATAACAAATAAGTTAAAAAAAATCAGAGATGATGCAGCGACATGTTTCCTGATTTCTGTCTGAATTGAACCTTAAAGTTTTGATTTTCTGGCAGCATGTTTGTGGTTCGTCCATCCTTTAACCACTGACTTTATGTTCACGACTGTTCGAGCAGGAGCGCCGTACAAGCCTCCCTGATTCAGGACAAGCAGCTGGTTTTATTTAAGGCCAAAAAACGAACAGTTAGAACTCGACCAACCCGTGACTAAAAGTTGCATCGCTCCAGATTTAAAGACAACAACTGAAATGCGTTTGGTTGATATTAACGACCGATATTAAACTCTCTTTAACAGAACACGATGCAGGGAACAGACGATTTTGTAATTTAGAAACGGTGTCATTACATAGTTTGTCCAACAGAGTTTACGATCTGTCTGCAGCGCATGTAGCAGAGCAGACGGTGGTGTGGAGTCGAGCTGTGTGTTCGTGGAAAGGCGCTGACTAGTTTGTGACGAATATTACCGGAAAGTTAAGCAATGAGCCCGTCAGTTCCTCTTTTCAACGCAACTCTAGGCTTCAAAATGTAGTGACGACGTTGTTGATTAAAAACGTATTAGCCAATAAGAAGAAGACGAGACACGTTATGACATGTATTGTACGTTCGCTGCAGTACCTGGTTGCGCCACCAGGTGGAGCTTCTTATTGCTTAATCAGATAAAAGACAGCATTTTTGCATTGTGGTGTTTTGACGAGGTGGCCACTCGGGCTTCGGGCAGTTTTTGTCGGCAAGCGGGGAGCATTGTGGGGGTTTAGCTAGCAACAGGCACCATGACGACGACTTCTGTGATGGTTAACGCCTCCTGGACAGAACTCACTGTCTCAAGACAAGGAAGTAGCTGCTCTAACCAGTTGTATTAGACAGATATATGGACTAATGGTTGCTGTACATAATTTGTTTACTGATTGATAACGCTGCCAACGATAGGTTAGTTTAAAACGTGCCTCACTAAAAGAATATCAGCGGAAATGTTGATGTCAGAATTTCTTACTCCCTAAAACCCAAACCATCCATCATCACTCCAGCTCTACACATGATAAAAAACCGACACCTAATCCGTCTCCAGAGTTGCTGATGTCTTATTACTGAGAAACATAACGCTGCGTCACTACGTGTACCAGCGGCGGTGGAGGCCGGCGTGTGCTCAGGTCTAATCCTGTGAACGTCTTGAGCTTCGAGGGCGTCGTGCTTTTTGCTTTGATGCACCGGGAGTTAATTTGAGAGGCGAGTATGGGGTTAATGCCTTCTCTGAGATCCATTAACGGGCTAAACCTCCTGCTAATAGACGCACCTGCTGTCCCTTCCTGTCTTTCATTTTGACACACATGTGCTGGGAAACGACAGGCGTACCCACCTCGCTCATTCCTTATTTAAATATTATTTGAAATATTCTATTTATGTAGCAGAAACTGAAACCGCCGGTTTAATTTGCCTCAAGAGGAACCTTTGGTCGGGGTGTAACTTTACACACGAGTCATTCTTCTGCTCGAGGTTCGGAGTCACGGTTCAAAAGAGAAAACACCTTATTTCCAAAAATGTAAATATTTAAAAGTACCTCTTTGGCCACATTTCTTCCAGTTAATGCACTCAAATGGTGTCAATAAAAAAAACCTCTGAGCTGTTTGCTCTCAAATATAAAATACATTAAAATGTGCATTAGTGCAAAATAATCATAAAAAAACAACCAACAGCGTCTGAGTCTCTGTTCGGTGTAAATGTAAACGCATCTGACTTGGTTTTTGCCTCGTCTGCATCCAGACGCTGACTAAAAGCAGCAGGGATCAGTAGCTTTACCGTCTTAGCTTAGCTTAGCATGTTGCTAACCTGCTAACGGCTTACAGGGGGAACACTATCTGCTTTAATGATTTGAACCAATTTAAACAAAAACTTTCCTCTGCTGTTTTATGTTCCCTGCGTGTCGTTGCGTAACGCACAACAACAAAAAAGGGGGAAACAAATTTGCATATTAAAGTAAACAACTGTAGAGTTCAACCAGAAACATGATAGAAATAAAAATGGCCGCCTGTTATTTAGGTCAGTGGTTCAACCTCAAAAGAATTCCAAATGTCTGTGAGAACCCTGAACCAAGTGAAGAGTTAATTTGCAAAAACAGATGCTTGAGATAAAATCAATCAGCTGAGTGGATTTGACTTAAACTAGAGAAAACTTAAGTTTGGTTGATATCGTCTCAGGTAGACGATGGAGCAGTGGGTTTTCTGAAGGTTTGTGAGGATGGAGTTATCTGTTTTTGCAAAGTGTTAGAGCCCAGCAGCTCGTTTCCTTGTTGTCGCCGTCTGGCTTTTTGCAGCATCTTTGAATTTTATGAAAATATCGGCGACTTCACAGCACGGCCTCCTTCTTCAACTGGTATGGTCGCCACGTGGTCTTAACGAGCTGCGTTTCTGTCATTGTTTCATTCTGTTGTATTGAAGTCCAGCTCATGTGAGCGCAGAGAGCAGGAGAGAAGATGCATAAAGCCTCCTGTATGTTTTGTTTCGTGGTGTTTGTGCTGCTGTGATCCGACATCCAAACTCTGCAGTTTATTGGTCTCCTCTTAGTTCTGTGATCATTTAAATTGCTCCCAGACTTTGGAAGGTGTTTGGAAACTTTTGCATTTGACCGAGGCAGACGTTGTCTAAAACCGTAGCTCTCACGGTTTTAAGGTCGATTTTCGAATCGGCAAAACCAATAAATACAAAATATTACAGCTTCTGTTTCTAATTAAACTCGGTTCTGTCAATAGTGCTGCAACTGGCTGCTAATGCAACAGCTAATTTTGAAAGATAGTAATAACACAGAAATGCGTTTAGAAAATTAACCACTTAAACTGTTTTCTGCAGCTTTCAGCTTCACACTCAAATATTGTCTCAAATTAAAAATACATAACCTCCATTAGGCCGCAGCATTTAGACAATTAGCCGCTCAGACACATGTGAGATTGATGTTTGTCACTTTTGGCTCAGGAAGCCATCACGGCGCCGGAACATTTGCTTGTTGACATGACAGAGTCAGCAGAGTCAAATGTTCGGGAAGGTGTGTCCTCCACGCTGCTGCCATTCGTTTTCCGGCACACGGCGGCGGGTCATCTGGGACGATCCACTCACGTTCTAACTTGCAAATGAAGCGCCTCGCCTCATCATGTGTTTTTAATCAAATCAGGTTCATATGTTACGCCGGTCTTCTGTCTGCTGTCAGTAATCCAGCTGCGTTGGACGGGGCACCTCCGCGGTGAATGGGAATCCTCCCGGTTTGCCAGAAATCATCGCACGCTGTTTGATCGCGGCTTCCTCCAGATGTGCAACATCTCGTTGTTTCTGCTGCTGGAATGGAAAAGTTGTGCTGTTGTTCTCCCTCGAGGCCCCTATAATCAGGATAGTTTAAGCTGCTGCCTTTGGGTGCCTGGAAAAACACAATAAGTTGGAAATGAAACGCTGTGTGAGGCGGTGAACACGGGGATTGTGGGGGTTTTCCTTCCATCAGTGGAGGGATTCTCACCTGCCACCCGGGAGGTTCGATTCCTGGCCAGGGCAGGAGACTTTTAACTGCCCCCCCCGTCTGCAGGATGAACACTTACAGCTGAACAAACCCTTCACATCATTTGCAATATTACTTTTTTAATAGTATGTTCAATATCAGTTTCATTCCCTTGTGCAATATTTTAATTTCGTGCGCGATATTACAGATTTACTTCTAATTCTTCCCGTCTAGTTTAATTCTTACTAATGTGTCGTGCTTAAACCTTATTGTTCTTGTAATTTAACTCACAATTAAGGACCAACCGATGCACCAGATGCAAAAAAAAAGTCGATTGTATGAACAAAACATGAGCATTTTTGTTGGTTTATTGATCTGATGCAAGCAAAAAACAAAGGCGCGTGGCTCTGTCGACTCTCTTGCTTTGGTATAAAAGACAAAAAACAAACATATAGCTCCTTCTGCGTCCTGGTTCTACCGCAAAATAACAGTAAACTATTTAGAATAAACAAAACAAACAACTAATTCTCCTTATTGACCAGCTCACTAACAAATCCAAAGCATTTATTCTCATGTTACCAGGATTAATTCAATTCTGTCTTAAATTAAATTATCTTCACTCAAAGCTTCACCGTCTGAGCTACATTTAGTGCAAAAAAAATAAAAAGCTGCTCTATAAATGTTTGTTTCTTGCTTTTTAATTCTCAGTGTGCAGAAGAAAGTCTTGTTTTAAACTTTATCAACTTAATTTACGTCCCCATGCATAGATACTTATATAGTTTCAGTGTAGCTTACTTTAGCTTAGCTTAGCTCAAAGCTTTACCCAAAGAATGACTGAGCCACATTGAAGTGCAAAGAAAGCTGCTCTATAAATGTTTGTTTCTTGCTTTTTAATTCTCAGTGTGCAGAAGAATGTCTTGTTCTAACCTTCATCAACTTCATTTTCATGCTCATGCATAGACATTTAAATTGAGGCAGTTTTTTTTGTAGCATTGGAGCTAATTCTTATTAGCAAACTAATAAACGGCTCCTGCAGCCATTCTACTGTGCGTTTATTCTCATGTTATTGGAATTCTTGTCTGTGCAAAATCTGGGCCAAGAATTTCCTTTGGCATTAATTAAATTCTTAAAGTTTCAGCCTAGCTTACTTTAGCTTAGCTTAGCTTAGCTCAAAGCTTTACCCAAAGAATGACTGTGCCACACTGAAGTGCAAAGAAAGCTGCTCTATAAATGCTTGTTGTTTTGCTTTTCTCTGTTCTGCGTGCAGAAAAAAGTCTTGTTATGAACTTCATTTTCATGCTTGTACATAGATATTTAACTAGAAGCAGCTTTGTAAAGGTCCGGTTTCGCTGCACACGTGAGCAGACGACGTTCATACGTGTTCCTTCTCAGCGCGATTACTTATTGAGCGAGCTGCTGTTTGTCCGCCGAGTCATTCACATTCCTGTGGAGCTGATTCAACACCAGAACCGATCCATTTCTTTCCATTTAGTCACATACGAGTTAAGGGCTGACTCACGCCGGCAGCCAGCGGAGCTTCCAGAGAACCGGCAGGATGTGGATGTGAAGAGGTCAGGACTGAAAAAGCTGCCGTTGCTCAACGCCGGCTTTCAACATCCCAGAGTGGACGAGAAGCACAGAGGGAGGAGGAGGAGGAGGAGGAGGAAGACGGCATGCGAACATCAGTCATGTTAATGTGGTTTAGCTGCGTTTTAACACGTCTCGACGCGACTTCGGCTCCAAAGCGTCGTCGCTCTCATCCCGTCAGCAGCATCCGGTCGAACCCCGCTGAGCTGATAATGTGGATCCAGAACTCACATTTATTCAGTGATTCAGTCCCTTCGCAGCTTTGTAGGTGGAACTGAGAAACGGGAACGTGTTTGTCCTGCAACCTGTTTGTTATTCTCATTGTCTGTGATTTTCTTGATGAATTAATTCGCTGTTTGGTCTCTGAAGTGTCAGAAAATGTAGATCAGTAGATAGAGATGTTGTCTTGTTTTGTCCTCGAGGTCCACGTAGTTTAGATCTTTTCTGTTGTTGCCTTCAGGTGCCTTGAAGATACTCAGTTTACCGTCATAGAGGAGGAAAGAAACCAGAAAATACCCACATTTAAAGAAAAATTTCACTTTTTTTGTTTAAAAAAATACCAAAGCCGTTTAATTGAAGATCAGAATAGCTGGTAGTTTAATAGTAGACAACTAACCGATGAATCGTTGCAGCTCTGATTAACTAATTATTAGTTTTGGTCTTAGAAATGTCAGAAAATGGAGAAAAATTGAGGTCTGTCGATAAAGATTATATCCTTTGTTGTCTTGTTTTGTCCTGTTGAAAGGATTCCTGTCGTTCCTCGTGGTTCAAATAATTCCAAACATTTCTGTTGTTGCCTTCAGGCGCCTTTAAAAAGAACAAAAACATTAATAAATCTGTGTAAATATTCAGTTTATTGTCATAGAGGAGGAAAGAAACCAGAAATACCCTCATTAAAAAGAGAAATTTACCTTAAAGCCTTTTACTAATAGCTGATTATTAAATAGTTGACAACTAGCAGATTAATCATTGCAACTCTTAATTAATTGATCAATTAGTTTGGTCTCTAAAATGTCAGAAAATTAAGGAAAATGTATATTATTCTCATTATCAGTGATTTTCTTGAATAATTTATTCGTTGTTTGATCTCTGAAATGTCAGAAAACGTAAATCTGTAGCTCAAGATTATATCCTCAGTTGTCTTGTTTTGTCCTGTTGAAATAATTTCTGTTGTTGCCTTCAGGTGCCTTCATCAGTTATCAAAATAGGTGGTGATTAATTTATTCGTCGATAACTAGATCATAGAGGAGAAAAGAAACCAGAAAATATCCAAATTTAAAAAGCTGAAATCAGAGAATCTTGTTTCTTAAAACGCTACTCAAATCAATTAATTAATAGTCGACAGCTAAAGCAGCTTTATTCTATAAAATGGTGACAAGCGTGGACGAGACGTCTGGTGGCAGCGACTGAATCTTGTTCACACTCGAGCGACACGCCGTGATGTAACCGTGCAAAGGATTGTGGGTCAGAAAGGACGGAAAAGCTGCAGAATCAGCCTGGATGTCGTGGAGCATCCTGGTGTTTCAGTCTGCTGCAGGCTGACGGTGCAACCAAACAGCAGCCTGTTAACTGATTGGCTGTTCCACTTATCATGGAGGGACGTGATTGGCTGCTGATGAGGAAGTGAGGGAGTTTGCTGGTGCAGCCGAACTTGGATTTAAAAATTGCCCACAAGAGGCAGTTTTCTTTCTCCTGTGGATGAAAGTTCCACCGCTTCATACCCACGTCATTCCCGTTTTGTGTAAAACCAACCGACCAGCGCCGCTCAGGCTTCGGGAGGCTTCAGGAGGTATTTCGTGGCTCCTTCCGCCGCTCTCGGTGGGGAATGAGCTTTATCCCCAATGACAGCTGTCCGCTCATCACCTCGTGAAGAACAAGAAGGCAGAAGGGTGGCTGAGTGAGATCACTCCTCTATATAGAGGCAGATAATCTGCCCCGGATGAGGCCGAATACGAGTGGAATGAGGAGGATCGCTGAAAACAGCCCATTCTAACCTACTTAGAAAGTTCTCCAAGACACCTACAGCATGTATATATAGCATAAACCTCTGGCCGGCCGTTGGATTAGCCTCGGCTAAATCCTGTTTGCCCCAGTCTGGAAAAAAAAAAAAAGAAGATGTAAAGAGACCAGGGCGGAGGGGAATCGGTGACAGAATTGGGTTTAAAGGTGACACCGAGCCGGCCGGAGTGACGTCAGCCTCGCAGAGAGAAACCGAAGCCAGACGGAGCCGAAGCAGCGAAAGAGGCTGAATGAGAGAGCGATGCCTTATTGAACACATGAGGCAGCATCACTGACTCACTGGCCCAGTTTATGTCCTTATGCAACAGGCCGGAGTCCGTTCACCCGCTTCCCTCTCATCACCTGAGAACGTGTCGACATGCAGGGACGGAGACGAGGGTGAAGGAGTGGAGGGAAGATGGAGCGTCTTCGTCCACGCCAGCCTCCCTGCCCGGTTGCTACGGAAACCTCTCATTTGAGTCTGTTTCGCGCTGACTCTCATCCTTTCCCCTGTAATTTGTTCTCGCTTCCATTTGCTTCTGTTTTAAAGCCGCGTCTCGGTTTAGCAGGACGGGAAGCCGGCGGTGCCTCGGGCCAGAGCCTGTCTGTCAGAGGCTGAGAGGAAGCGAAGGGGGAGCCGCTGAGTGGTCGCCGGGCCCAGCTGAGTGTAATTCAAGGCCCTGTCATCTATCCGACAGAGGACGAGTGGATTATCTCGGCGCCCTTGACCCACTATACCCTCGCTCTGCAGGCTGGCAGAGGAAACTGAAGGCTCGGAGTGGGTGGACGGGACCCAGAGCGGGCTGGGCGGCACGCCGAGAGACGGAACCATCAGTGGCGGGCCGTTACATAATCCCACAATCTGCATCTGAAGCACAGGTTCTGCTGCTGCTGCTGGGTGGTTCTGGTCGACCCAGACACACAACCTCTCGCTGAACCAGTGGGTTTCTCCCACATCTGCAAACAGCTGGGGCCGAATTAACCCACACCGGGAACGCAAACGTTAAATAATCTATTTAAATTAGTTGTTAATGATTGAAGCAGCGTCGCCATGTTTCCACTCCTTCTAACCACAGACGCCAACTGTTGCTGCAGGTTTTATTTAACTTATATTAGAAGTTTTATCAATAAAAAAAGTACATATTGGGTATTTTGAACTGCACAACATGTATAAGTGATTAATTTCTCCACCAGAACAGTTTTTTAGTGGTTGGCACACACAAACCTGAGGAAGCTAGCTAACTATGACAAGTGTTTCCCATGTTTACGTGACTTTGTTGAAGTCATTAAACACAACAGATGTCATGGAGGCCCGTTGAACAATAGCTCTCCCGTGGTTCTTTGCAAACACAAACGTGCCCGTAGTCTAATTATATAAATACTATTTTCATTCATCAATTAACTACAGTGAATGAGCTGCAGTCTTCTGTCTTTCTAAACAGTAAATGGTCATTAAGTGTCACAGAAGTCTGTGTCATGGTGCCTGTTAGGAGCTAAACAGAAGCAAAACAAGACAATTACGACGACACGGTGATTCTACATCATTAAAATACAGTTTCTAGAATAAACATTACTCTGAAAGATATTTATATGTGGTAAATATGGTACCAGTGATGAGGCTTAATACTTAATTATGCAAATGTGTCTCAAAAAATCTTGTAAAAATTGTCAAAATACTAAATCTAGTACCTGCAAGAATCACACGTTGACTTATCAAGTTATTAACATTTCAAGTCTAGTATTTTGATATGTAAATGTACATTAAATTAAATGTTAAACCACAGACCTGGTTACATCATATCGAGCATAAAATAACGTTTTAGATGTAATTTTACATTAAACTTGTATTTTTGGCAGATCTTTAATGTTAAAAACGTCATAAAATTAATAGATGAACCTCTGTAAACGTAAAACCATGAGTGTTTGGATTATAATTACTATAATAAACAGTTAAACTTAGATTCTGTCAAGTGTAATATGAGTTTTTACCCAAACATAATATAAAAATCCTGGGTTTTTTTAGATCCTAATTTCTGTTTTTGTAATTTTATTGATTTTTTTCTTTTAATGTGAAAAATCTCTACAATAAACAGGACATTTTTCTTTTTTTTACTGTACTTCCTTGTGCAGTTTAAGCCAATAATGTAGTTTAAGAAGTCTTTTCTGGACTCGGTGTGACTGAATATGTTCCTCCAGCCTGCTGCTCGATGCTCAGGTG
>NW_007578433.1:300212-344606 GCF_000690725.1 Stegastes partitus | reverse complement strand
CAGAGCGAGGAGGGGGGAGGAGGGGGGAGGCTGATAGACTGATACAGATGTACTGAAGCACGCGGAGGAATGCGGTGCGCGTCCTGCCATCCGGTCATGACTTACTGAACACGCACCACATGTCGCTGCCGCCTCGGCCAATCAGCGGGCCCGGCCGGCGTCACGTGACCCCCCCTCCCCTCCCCGTTTCTCTACATGTGTCACAGCTGAAGACCTCGAAGTCTGTTGCCGCTGCAGCTTATCTCGCATCGGTGTTGCCCCCGCCGGCTTCCTTCCCCGTCCTGTTGTGACTCTGTCGGTTGTGACTCCGGAGAAGAGAAAGAAAAACAGACTCAGACCGATTTCTGCTGTTTACTCAGTTGGTCGACCGACACGTGATCCGATCCCTTCTTACTGCTCATCCAGCGACTTCATCAGGACTCAATAACTCTGGATTTATTCTCTGAACATGCTGCACATATTTAAAGACCTGCAAAACAAAACTGATCACAGTTTACTGACATAATTCAGATTTTATACCCTGAATAACGGGGATACTTGGGTTATACTTGTAGTAGAAATGAAGTTTTTTTACCTAAAGAATAAAAATGACGTCTTAAATAAACTTCAAACATTCTTTTCTACAGTTTTACGTAGTTGGTAAAAACTCATTTTCCTTCTTTTTTCTTTTCGTGTGAGTACTTTTAGTGTATTTGTAGCCGTGTGTGTTCACATATTTGAACTGAAAAGCTGATTCAGATGAAGTTGTCTTTGTAAAGCGTCGTTTTGCATTGATGTACAGATTTTTTAAACCTTTTTTAAGTTGCAGCCGAATACTATTTCCATGATAACACACACCATAAGTACATAAAGTTATTTAAATCAGTCCTGTGTGGATGTTTGACGGCTAAATAGTTGAAAACAAATTGCATTTTTGCGTCCAAGTTGTTCGTTAATGTTCCGTAATCGCTCATGAACTTCGTCTGAAATGCAGCGTAGAAGGAAACCTGTTTTCTCTACATGCACAACGTGTTGCAGATTAGCGTTATTAGCTGGTTGCTACTTAGCTAGCAGAGAGCTAGCAGTGGTTACCATGACAACGACTTCCTTGATGCTTCATGACCTGCAATCATGTGTTTGAGACAAACAGCGACGGACTGGGCAGCTTTTTTAATATCCTGGTAGCATCACTAACACTTTGATATCCTAAAGGAGGTGGAGGTCTGAGGCATCACCTCTCACCTGTTTACAGTTCAGTCCTAAGATCTCTCCCCAGGAAGATGAAACCACATCCACATCTAGCCATAAAGACCCTAACCAACCCCATGGTGTCAGGGGGAGCACTAACGACCCATAACGAGGGGGAGGAGCAACAAACATCCAATTGAAACTGAAACGCAGGTGTTAATGGCTCCTTTAGGATATCAGTATCTGGAACTCCCAATTAGTCAGTCTGAGCTCATGAAGCCTCTTGGATGAGAGGTGGAACGTCTTCAAGCAAATCCAGTTGCTACGATAAATCTACCAGAAAAACTCCTCGTATCTGGACCTCTGTCTTGACAATCCGACAGCCTCGCTATCCGACATTAGAGAAGGTTTTACGTTTAGTGTCGGATTATCGAGTCACTTTTACTTTTTCTTCATTGCTTCAGTAGATCTGCCTTCACCTGCATCTTCATCATCCTCTGCTGTCTCTAAATGTAGTTTTTTATAAGATAATGAGCTTCATGTTGGAGGAGCGATAACAGCTGAACGGATTGTTTCGCTGAGTCAGTGAAGAAAAAACAACAGAAGAACAGGACAATCTGAACTAGTACTCGTGTAAACTATTTGTTAATTTTCCGCTGATATCTCTGGACTGTTGGCACCAACCGCTCTGCTGCTGCTGCTGCACATTTCTCGTATCATATCGAACCCGAGCAGAACCAACAGTCACCAAATGCAGTTTTAACTCTTCGGTTGCACATGTAACCGTTGTTTCAGTCTGAAGCCCTTAAAGGTAAAGCGATGCTGAACAAGTGAGAGTTTGGTCAGAATCAGCAGGTAAATACATTCATCAGACGAACCAGGGATGAATTGGTGCCTCTGAGCCGCGGCGACACTCCATTAATTTGTCATGTCCGTGTCACCGAGCCTCGTCGGATCGAGTCCTGTCCAAGGCAGCTTAGTAACAAGCGACGGAGATGAGCTGTATCACTGACACCAGACCACTTTCACTCTGCTGCCTCCAGTTACCGTCTAATGGGTGTGGGTTTGGTTTCCTGCCTTGGCTTTGAATCACCCAACACCTGGCCGTCTCGCTGTGAGCCGTACCTGCCGGGAAGGTTCAGCTTCACCTGCGTGTGTGTTTTAGTCCCGATTATCAGCATCTCCTCCTCAGAAGATCTTTAATGTAAAAAAAATGTCCACAACAACATGAATGTGTTCACCTTTAAAAAATGTAAAATAAAAAAAAAAACACCTTTTATTAGAATAACAACAAAATGTTGTATTTAGATCAAAACAAGTAGAATATGAGTTTTTACACATAATTTACCATCAAAATATTGAATATTTTATCAATCTTTGGTGTAAAATGTATTTACCTTTAAAACAAAAAATAAAATAAAATTTGCAAAGTTTTTACTCATAATTTACCCTAAAAATCTCGTACATTTCATAGATCTTTAATATTAAAAATAAATTGTCCATTGTTGTTTTTACATCATATTAAACATTAAATGACTTTTACTTGTAACTTTACATTAAACTCTCGTATATTTAGTAGATTTTTAATGTTAAAAACTACATCCATCAATAATTTATTTAATTTAGTTTGAAAAAAATGTAAAATTACAGTTATTAAACAAATATTTATTATTGTAATTAAAATTAAAACTTTTTTTTAGATCATATCCAGTATAATGTGAGTTTTTACATTTAACTTTAGGTGTGATGTTGAATATTTAACACAAGTTTGATGTTAAGAAATAAAAATAGTTGATTTTCCTTTGAAAAAAATGTAAAACTGGGGTTATTAAGAAATATTATTATAATAATGTGCTAATGTTTCAATCATATCCAGTATAATAAGAGTTTTTACTTATATTATTTACCTTAACATAAAAATCTTATCTATGTAATTGATTTTATTTTTTTCTTTTGGTAATTTTAACAAAACATTCCCATTTTTCCAAAAATATAGATGATATCATGCACATTATGCGTTTTTACTCTTAATTTTACGTAAAAATTTGACAAAACTATGATATTTAAGTATAAATATAAAATGATTTCCGTGTAAAACCACCAAACAAATACTTCTGATTCTATTTACACGAATAAATAAATCTTATTTTATGTTGTTAATTCAGTTTTTTGTACTTTTTCTGCTGTTTTGTGTTGCACTGGCGTCATTTTGCACCTTCAGCTCCACCGTTAGCTTCTTCCTTCAGAGATTTCAGAGGTTTTTCTGTCACCACGAGGCCGCCGAGAGTCAGTGAGGCTGCGGGGGAAGATAACGGTGGGCGGGCTCGACTTATCGGCCTGCATCTGCAGCAGGACTCCTCCACTTCCTCTGTTTCTGCTTGCAGTGCAAACCCTGAGCAGCCTTGTGAAAGACTCGTTTCTGCGGGCAGACGGTCACATGCCGGCGTCGGGCTGCAGCCTGCACATGGGCCAGGCTCAGGGATCAGGACAATCAGACTGTCGAGTTCAACACTTTGGGTGCAACGTGCGACGAGCTCTGTCCCAAAAAGCATATTTCTATAATGTACTTGAAAAGACATCCTGGCAGCGGCGTCGGCGGCAGACGGCCAGAACTGAGTCATCCTACACTTTAGCAATGTCAACATCTCAGTACACGCCCAGCGGACGCACGAATAAAGCAGCTTTCTGGTAAATAAAGAGCACAAGATGTGGTCAGCGGTGTTTATTTATCGAGATGTCGTCTGTCTGCTTCGGCTTTTAGTGGCAGGAAACCGGCGGACCTGTTGGGTTTCTGTCTGTAATATATCACTGTGAGGTCTCGATCTTATTATTAAAAGAGATTTATACGTAAACTTGTGAAGATATACGGCCCCCTTTATGTCTTCAGTGTGTCAGATAAGATGAGATAGAACAGAGAGTGGGTCAGAAAGATGAGAATAAATGCACAAATGTCTCAATCAGTAGGATAGAAGCATTACTGAAACTAAAACTATAAATAAGATGCTGATAAAAGGACCATAATAGAAAAGTAAGATGGAATATTGGCCGTGATGCTGAAGAAGAATCCATATAAATGACACATTACAGTCACCAGAGTTCTTTAAAACAATAAGATAAACCAGTATTATAACCCTCTTAGTGTCCCTGAGCTTTTATCCCTTTATTTCTATTTATCTGTACGTTCTGTTTATATACTTAGCTCGTACATGTCCCTGTTTGTTCTGTTAATACTGTATTTATCACGTTTCACATCACGTCACACTTTGATTGCGTCTTCTTGCTCTTCTGTTTGGACGCTGAGCTCCGTTGTCTCTGTACAATGAGGTTTAATCTAAACACTGTTTGTTTATTTTCTCAGCACAAAGAAACAAAATCAATTCTTTACAATGAAACCAAAAAACAGCCAAACGATCTCATCGGCCACAGAGTGCATTAACGGACCGAACCGGCCGCTCCGTATCGGGTTCGCTGAAGAAACGCCGTCTGAATGAATGAAAAGCCGCAGAATGATTAACTCTTGTCGTTTTGTCTCCGCAGCCTCTTGCACAGTGGTGCAGGCTGCTGCCCAAAGATGCTGCCAAGATGCCGGAGAGCGCGTGGAAGCTGGTCTTCTACACCATGTCGTGGTCCTACACCACCTACCTGCTCTTCTTCACCTCCTACTCCTTCTTCCACGACCCGCCCTCCGTCTTCTACAGTAAGTTGTTGTTTAACCTTCTGAACTCTGAGCAGCTTCATGTCACATTTTTCTTCACTGTGGCTCATTTTTCACCGCAACATAAAGTCCTGCAGCTTTATGGAAACAGAACAACCACGACTAGAAGGAGAGAGAATGTAGAAATGTCTTCTGTGCAGTTTAACAAAAATATAATGTCGTAAATCATAAAAAAAGAAAAACAAAAGTTCAATTTCTTTGATTATTTGTTTTCCAAAAATTCAACCGAAAAATCCTTGAATTTCTGTCACACGTCTGTTGGTCGCAGATTAATCGTTTGTACCTTTTAATTTGTGCCAAAAAGCACAGAATTCTTTGTTTTTTACAAAGTCTGATGACTGCAAATAGTTTATTTTTGACAATCTTTTAAATGAGACGTGTAGAATAAAGAAATTCTGATAAATAGTTGAGATTTTAAGTTTAAGATTTAGTGGGTTTTTTTCTGGCAAAAGCAAAAATCACAGAATTTTCATCTTGTGACTGTCGGTCGCAGGTGAATCCATCTTTGCTTTTTATTTGCACCAAAGATCCCAGAATTTTTTATTTTTCCCAGAATCTCGTTACTGTAAATGGTTCATTTTTGACACATTTTTAAACAAGACATGTGGGATAAAGAACAGCTGCAATTTTAAACTCAGATTTCGTTTTTCCCACCAGAAACGAGAGTCCTTGAATTTCTGTCACGTGACTGTCAGTCGCAGCTGAAGCAGTCGTGGCTTCTTAGTTGAGAGGAGAAGTGCAGAATTTTTTCTTTTTTACAGAATCTGGATATTAGAAACAGTTTATTTTTGACAATTTTTTTGAATCAGACATATGGAATAATATGATTTTGATGAAATGTCACAACTTCAGGTTTAGATTTGGTCGGTTTTCTGATTAAACTAAAAGTCACACATGATTAGCGCCGTTAGAAAGCTGAAAATCCAACGATTCCTCCTGTTTGTACAGTTTGTTGCTTTAATAAATCGTTTAAATTGAGCGATTTTCACTAAAAGAGGCTAAATAATCTGTTTGTTTGAAGCTAACTTTACTAGATCACTCCTGAGCTCAGATCAAACATGTATTAGTGGCGTAACTGAGCCGGTTTCTTACTTGAAGTCGTTTTAATGTAATGAAACAGCAGCAGCAGCTCGTCTGAACTCTGTGGAGGTAAAGCGTCGCTCTGAGGATTCAAACAGGCAGATATTTATAGTGGGCTGAACGGGATTTGCTTCATGCATATTCTCAGCCTCTAATTGATCCCACTCTCCTGTTCTTTCATGATTAGATGCAGCTACTGACACAAAACCTCCCACATTTACATCCACCGGGCTCCTTCCTTTACTTATTCACTTATTTATCACGAGACGCTTTCAATTCTGCCACTAAATGCATAAACGATGTGCAGCCGACGCAGGCCGGAGTCACGATGGAGAGCCTGCATCGCGTCCACGGCCTCCTCCATCGGACCTGCAGGTGTCGGCGCTGCTGAGTGGAGCTCGCAAAGCCCGGCTGACGGCGCCACGTTCAGCTTTAATAGCTGCTTCACCTCTAATAGCCGTCAAACTGACTGTATAAGAGCTGACTGGTGGGGAAGCAGAGAAAAGAAGAAGAAATCAGAGCAGTCAGGCTGGTTTCTGAGGCTACGTTTTAAAGAGAAGAAGAAGAAGAAAAGCTCCAGTCTGCAGCAGGGCTCCGGTTCCCATGCCTCCCCTTGGCAGCTCCTCTGTTGTGATCCGTCCTGCAGGCCTCCTCTCAATGTTTAATGACGGAAGGTCCGATCAATAAACATTACACGAGGCCCGAACGTAACCTCATCTCACCAGAGACAAACCGTACTCCAACATCGGAGGAGAAAGTTTCCGTCCAACATCCGATAGGCTTCGGAGGCGGCTCGTCTGCTCACAAATCCTCCTTTTTACAGTAAACCCGATCCTGCAGCCCCAAAGGAAGCGACTGTATATAGTCCAGATAGCGGCCGGCGGCGCTGTCAGGGTCCAGATGTATTTATATACAGCAGAGATGCTTCTGCTGTGATACGGAGGAGTCATCATCTGCAGCAGCAGAACTTCCTTTACATCGTGGTGCAACAACAAGTCCTGAAGGTTTAAGAACATTAGTCTGAAACAACGAGTCCCTTTAACCTTCAACTGTTTTATATCTGGTAGAAGATCATTCACACTAAAATTATATGATTAACTAGAGATCTACAGACACTAGTTTTTTGTGAAACATGTAAGAAAAATCCAGGAATATTCACCCAGATGACTTTAATAATTTGTAAATATTTAACCCATTTAGAACAAGTGGGATGATTTTATTAGACAGCTGGTAGATAGAAGGTCAGTTATTTTGATCATTTAACTGGATTATTTATGAGTTTTAGTTTTGTTTTTCAGTTTTTAACAGAATTTAGATTCTACAGACATTTTCATTTTGACAAATTTGTAATTAGACGTGTAGAATAAAGACATTTGCTAAAGATTTTAAGCTCAGATTTTGTGGGTTTCCTCCTGAATTCCCAGAATTTTTCTCACGTGACTGTTGGTCACAGCTAAAACATTCATATCATCTCAGCTGTGTGGATTAACGCAGAATTTTTTGTTTTTTACAGAATCTTCTTACAGCAAATGGTTGATTTTTGGCCATTTTTTGAATGAAACATGCAGAATTAAGAAACTTTAAGAAATTATCATGATTTGAAGTTTAGATTTGTTTGTTTTTTCCCCACTAGAAGCAAAATTTGCTTAATTTTTGTGATGTGACTGTTGGTGGCAGCTCAGTGAATCGTGGCTTTTTAGTTGCTCAGAGGGCTGCAAAATTTTTAGTTTTGTCTTCTGACCTTTATTACAAAATAGGTCACGATTCCCTCCAGTAAATGTCCACATCTGCTGGTTTTAGCACTTTGGTTTATTCGCCGTCTAAGATTTAGATTTAAGTCGTGCTGTATAACCTGATCCTCCAGGATCTAGTCTGGCTTTGAGGAGACACTACATCCCATTTCAGCAGAGACAAACCTTTCCTCTCTTCTCTCAGTTCCTTTCCTTGCCTCCTTTCCTCACTTCCTCCCACCTGGAGGAGATTTCACTTTAAATCATTTTAATGTGACGGCTGCATTATCTGTCCATTGATTTCTTCTAATCCACGACTGCGTTTTATCATCTCAGCAGAGTTTTATTTAATTTAATTTAACACATGACATAATTTGACGAGAACCTACAAACGTCCAGCAGAATTAAAAACACACACAAATGAGCTCCACGACTACAAAGGAAGCGCCTCCGTCTGTTTAGTTCGTTCCAGCTGCCTCCAATACGTGTGCAGAAAAGATTCAAACCGCTGCGTACATCCTCGTCCGGAGCTCCTCAAACAGACCTCCTCTTGTGTCGTTGAGCTGCATTTCAGGAACCGAAACATCCCGAAAGATGAAGCGCTGAAAGAGGTTTCCGGGTCGCGGGCAGGAAAACAGAGAGGACGAGGAGGCGCAAAATAAAGAAAAGAGAAGGAAAACAAACACATGCGTCCGCGGCTGGAGTCAATAAGACTGTCGGCAAACTGGTTTCCAGCTCTGGGAACGTCCTCATGCAGTCGTGTTCTTGTGTTTCATCGTGTGAGAGGCTGAATTACAAGCAAGAAAACAGATTTAAAGGAGGAAAAATTCTGTAGCTGCAGTAAATATCTGCATGAGAAAAGCCTCAGAGAGTCTAAAGCTCCTGTAGAGGCTGCATGACTCTCTAAATTTAAGTTAATAATGCAGAATTTCTACATTTTTACCCCGTATTTTAGCTCAAATAAAGCTTTTATTGATAGGTTGTGTTAAACTGGCTGCAGAAGACCTGAGCTCAGTTTAAAGGCTTTTAAATGTGACTTGTTGCTGCCACCTATAGACAGAAAGTCAATAAATGTGTTTGTGCTCATTTACTGTATGTAGAATAAACAGAAAAAATACGTACAGAACTGTTTGGAAGAATCACCCACAAGTTTCATTTTTAATTCCAGATTTTTTTAAAAAAAACCTTCATTTGCTGGCTCAGCAGGACGCTCAGTGCAGGTCAAACATTATCCATAAAAATGCTTTTCAGTTTAGAATTCATGCGCTAAATAAAGCGTTTCTCACCAAGAGCCTCTATTCTGCACATTTACAGGTTTATAATTTTATTTTTCGGTGCGTACAAGACGATGTTTTCAGGATTTAATGTTCAAAAATCACATTATTGTCATTAAACTGTAGCGTCTCTATTCATTCTCTGTGTGAACGCTCAGTTTGAGCTCCAGTCTCTTAAGACAAAACAAAAGAATTCACGGAAATCTGTTGTGTTTAGAGATTTCCTGCTAACACAGACACAAAGAAAGAGGATTATTTTATAAATTAAACAGCCTCCTTGTAAGATAACATCAGTGCAAAACAAACAAAACATCCAGATTCTCTTGTGGTGACGGCCAGATGTTGCTCAGATTTTCTCCACATTGCACGTCTTCTTCTGGATGTAGAAACGTCGATGTTGCCGATAATCTAACTCCAGCGCCGTTGTGTCCCTGCAGACTGGAAGAGTGGTATGTCAGTGCCTACAGACATCGCCATAGCCTACCTGATCCAGGGCAGCTTCTATGGCCACTCCATCTACGCCACCGTCTACATGGACGCCTGGAGGAAGGACTCGGCCGTGATGGTGGTCCATCACATCATCACGCTGGCGCTCATCAGCTTCTCCTACGCCTTCAGGTATCGAACGTTTTCCTCACATGAGCAGAGATGTTTGTTTAAGAAGGCAGGTGGGTTGTTGTGTTTGTTAGAATCAACCAAACCTGACCTGCTTCATAATAACTTCTGTATATTTAATGCAAAGTTTTACCTTCATATTTTCAGTTACAGGCCTTTGAAGTGCACAGAAATCGTCCGCTGTTTAATTCATGATCATGTTACTGATTAATTGATTGTATTTGTGCATTTTAAAGCCTTGTGAGTTCATGTTTTTAGTCCATGACCCAGCAAGGGACAACAGATTAGCAACAGATTAGCATTTATGCTAACTCAGTACGTATGTTTTATTCATTAATGTGCTCTGTCTCTTTTAAATAACATTTCTGAGCCTCGTAACGTCATAAGTTCAGGAGATAAACACGTGAAATCTCCATTTAACAGCCAGAAGCCACATTCATGAGTGTAAAAATATGAGAAAAAATAACTCTGCCACAAAAGAACGAGTCTGTAGAAGATGATCCTGGTGTCACATGTAGATAAAAACAGATCCTTTCATTGTCTAGAACTTGTTCTGACCAACCACCGTCACACATGAGCCTTGAACGCTTACCCAGAATGCATTTCTTAAAGTTTTCTCTGGTGCATTATCAGAGAACAGAAACACATCCAGAGTACCGATGGTTGTTTCTATGACTCTGTGTCATAGATGTTAAACTACTGAAACTATGATGCGTCCCATAATATTGATGCTGAAAGGTGGTTATAGAGAAAAACGAACTAAAACAAGTTTAGTCTTTGGATTGTGACGCCTGGATGGATGTAAAACTGATCTGGATGCAGTTTTTAACAGAACTGAGGAAGTTCTGAGGCTCAGAAATGATGAAAACCATTAAAATTAAATGTGGAATTTGGTGCTTTTAGTTCCTGTAGCTCTGAAAATATTCATCGCATGAAGGTAAAACTCTGCATGGCTGAATTATATATATACTGAAGTTACTGTAGATAAAAACCCAGCTGATTCTGAGGAGGTCAGATTAAGAACACTGATTGATTTTAATGATCAGTTCAGTGACGACGAGCTGAACACAAGGAGCATGGGAGTACCGTGTGTGTGCGTTGTGAATTATGCAAACGCAGCAGCATTAAATTTAGCTTCCTGGTTTTGTTGTTCTTAATAAATGCAGAACAGAAACTCATCGGGATGCTTGAATGTTTTGCACTTTAACTCCAGCGGGAGGTTTTTTTGGCTGCAAAACAGTTTGTCACAGCTCAGCAGAAAGTAACCGCATGAAGGCAGAAATTTGCAAATGCAGTCGCTTTTCTTTTGATTAAATAAAAACAAAATGCACAGCGACTGAAATAAAACGATGCTTTTGCCCACTGCATTGACTGCACATGATCCTGTTCACGGTTAGGAAGGTTTCAGGATGTTTGATGGATAGAAACGTCCACTGCAGTGACTCCTCTCTGCCCCTCAGATACCACAACGTAGGGATCCTGGTGTTGTTCCTCCACGACATCAACGACATCCAGCTGGAGTTCACTAAGCTCAACATCTACCTGAAGTCCAGAGGAGGCGGTTATTACCTGCTCAACGACATTCTGTCCAACACCGGCTCCGTCAGCTTCAGCATCACCTGGTGAGCTCCTCTGCACTCAGATCTCGTTTAGTCTTCGTCACTTTTCTGTCTCTCATTCACACATGAAGATAAACAGATGTTTAAAGTTCCTATAAACTGTATTCACCTTCCCAAGGAGACGCCCCCTTTTATTGCTTTTTAATGTTGAATCGTTGTCATTTGGGTTTTCTGACAAGAAATGACAAAAACAAAAAGACTCTTTCATGTCAAAGTGAAAACAGATTTCAACAAAGTATTGTCAATTAATTAAAAATATAAAATGATTATTAATATTAAGTCTGGACTAGAGTTCACTAGAAGACATGTGGAGGCTCTGAAGTCAACTAGAAGAAGAAGGTTCTTTGGTCTGATGAGACCAAAATGGAGTGTTTTGGGCTTCAGACTAGATGCCAACACACCGTCCCCACTGTGAAGCACGGTGGTGGCAGCATCATGATGTGAAGCACGGTGGTGGCAGCATCATGATGTGGGGATCTTCTCAGCAGCAGGTCCTGGAAGGCTTGTGAAGGTAGAGGGTAAAATATATGCAGCAAAGTGTAGATAAATCCTGGAGGACAACCTGATGCAGTCTGCAGGAGAACTTTGGAGAAGATTTATTTTCCATCAAGATGATGAGCCGAAGCTCCACAGAAATGGTTTAAAGACAACGAGGTGAAGTTCTGGAGGCCCAGTCAGAGTCCAGACCTCAATCCAACTGAGAATTTATGACCTCCATGTAGCCGGACAGAGTTTGAGCAGTTTTATGAAGAAGAATGAGGTGAGATCGTAGCGTCACATGTTCAGGCTGATTGAGGCTGAATACTTACTCAGTCACATCTTTAAGTAACTGACGTCACTTTGTAGGAACCAGTTTTCACTTTGACATCAAAGAGTCTTCTTTTTTTTGGGGTCATTTCTTGTCAAAAAATCCAAACTAAACCGACCATGATTCAATGTTGAAAAGCAACCAACNAAACCGACCATGATTCAATGTTGAAAAGCAACCAACAGGGAAACTTTGTAATTTATAAGCTGTTTGTGTCATGTGTCCATTTCTGGTGTTTATTCTGTTCCTGTGTGTCTCAGGTTCTGGTTCCGTCTCTACTGGTTCCCCCTCAAAGTCCTGTACGCCACATGCGTGTCCAGCCTCCAGTCCGTCCCCAACATCCCCTTCTTCTTCTTCTTCAACGCTCTGCTCTTCGCCCTGCTGCTCATGAACATCTACTGGTTCTTGGTGAGGACGAGTCGGTTCCCCGTTTAGACCCGGAGAGCATTTAGAGAACGTCTCTGACCTTCGTCTGGTTCTCTCTGCAGTTCATCGTGGTTTTCGTGGTGAAGGTGCTGAAGATGAAGGAGGTGAACGACGTGCGGGAGTACGAGGACGAGGACAGCGGCAAGGCGGCGGCCAGCAGAGACGCTCAGGCAGCGAACAGCGAGGACGATGCAGGACATCACAACTCTGCCCAGGGGTAGGAACACACAGATGTTAGAACCTGCTGGAGGAGCTACAGAACCAGAACCAGAACGATTTACTACATAGGAATCCGACTTGGTGCAAAAATAACAGTAAGACGGAAGCATGGGGAGGAAAAGTCGTAGCGATCAAGAGCACGAGACAAACAAGACGTCAAATAAAAATAAAAATAATAATAACAATCCGATTTAAATACACTTTTTTAAATCAGCAGCAGCCGGTTCAGCAAGAAAACAAACATAAAAACACAATAAAACAAACAAAAAAATCCCCAAAATGCCGATTATCAGCCAGAACCTGTAAAAACAAAGAACTGTTTCATCCAATCACATGTGACGGCCCACCGTCTCATCCGCCAATGAAAAAGCTGCTTTAAAGGCTCTTTAGGCTCCAGAACAAAAGTGATTTTTAACAACTTAACGTCCGTCTAACAGGTTGTTCGGTTTAATCAAGCAAATAAACGTCGCTGTAGGATGAAGCCCAGTTCTGTCTGTTGCTGCTGGAGCCGTGAAATGAAACATAAAATCTACATTTATGTGATTTATGGTCACTTTTCTACACGAAAGGCCGCAGTTTAGTCAAGGAGAGAGCTAAAATCATGTTTTATTAATCGCACAGCAAGAAAAATATGCAGCAAAATGCAAAAACTGTAAATAACAGGACAGGAAATATGAATATTTTAACACGAAATATCAGTGAAACAGTAAATCTAATATAGTTTTTTAGTCCAACCTGGTCTGTGTGAATAAGTAACGCTGCATGATGTCAGACGTAGTTCAGAGTAAAGTAGAGTTTTTAACATTTTAATCACTTTCCTCACAATAAATTCTACTTTTCAGGTCGTTCTCGTCTGAAGAAACCTGAAAAATTTTCATATTTCCGTAAAATTCACTGAACAGTCGCTGCTGTTTCATTCTTGTCCTCGCATATCGTCACACTTGTCACTCATTTATTGACTTATTTTTACTCTCACTAGTGTTTTAATGCAGGTTTTCCTTTTTATTTATCATTTAATTCCCTTTAATGTGTAATTCTTCTGATTCCTTTCACTGCTTTACACCTGAATTCGTGTTAAAATGCGTCTCGAAAAGCTTTTTTTTCTTCTGGAGCTGCAGGAAATTAATCAATCATCGTTAAATAAATTAACTACCAAATACGTTTAACAGTAGATTTAAGAGAAATATTATGATTCTAGCTTCTTAAATGTGGACATTTCTTTACTCCTCTGACAGTTTGAGAAACACGTTTTTGGACATTTTATGAACTAATAACCAACTGATTCATCCGGAACATGTTTTTTGAGATCAATAAGGTCGACTTTAAATTATTATGATGCTAAAAAAAGAAGGAAAACGAGTCTTTGTCCTTCTAAAGAAGCCGCCGTCGTGTTGCACAACCCGGTGGTCGCTCAGCTAAACGCTCCAAAGTGCATCTTCTGGAGCCTCCAAGTCATCGCTGCAGTTTGACCACTGCAGCAGAAGCGCCGGTCCAAAGTGTGTCTTGTGTGTTTTAGCGATAACCAGGCGGGTGGAGGTGTGGATGCAGCCCCAGCTGATGGAGATGCTGATTGCGCCTCTTATCTGCTCGGCCTTGAGCTCCTCCGATAGCCTCCGATAGCCTCCGATAGCCTCACCTCTCCTCTCTCGTCTCTCCACAGGAAGCACGTGCAGAACGGCATCGCCAAGGAGAAGCATCTATAACCGGCTCCCCGACGCCACCACCTGGCCGCGGGCTGCAAGTGCACGACGACGACGACGACGCGAACAAGGGAAGAGCGTCGCTATTGGAAACAGGAGGGTGGGGGAGGGGAGGGGAGGTATGGGGGGGAGGGGGTAAAACACACAAACAAAAAAAACCAACTTAGGGTGCGATGATGAGTTTTTATTCTTTTTGTTTTAGAACATTTCATTTCATGGTTTTGTTTTGTTCTTAGAGCACTGTGAATGTTCTTTCAGCTGTCTTACCGTCCTTTAACTTTACGTTTGATAGATTCAGTAGGAGCAGAACGGCGGCGCCAGGGAGGACGAATTAGGCCCGTCCCGGTTCTAGGAACCCGACAAACAAGCAATACGCTCAACCGTCCGTCCGTCCTCCAGAGTTGAGGCTTCCTGCTTCTCGGCGTCTGCGTCCGTTAGTCTGACTAGAAAGCTGCGAGCGTTCGGACGCAGACGTCGCCGAGAACTTTTAGATGATTTGAAAACAACAAAACAAACAAAAACATATTTTAGTTTTCACGACATTTCAACTCTCAGCTTGTCTCTTTGTACTGATGATCAAAAAGGCATTTGGGAATCTTCTCTTTGGCATTCCTGTATGGAATTTATTCTTATTTTTAGTTTTATTTCTTTCCTCAGTTTGTGTTGCAAAGCGTCTGTTGCTGCACTGACATGAAGGCGTACAAGCTGGCTGCTGGTTTAATGACAGCAAATAGCTCGAATTGATTGACCGGGGGTTTTTATTTTTTATTTTTTATTTTTTATTTTTAATGCTCCATGATTTGATTTGTTTAGAGAGAAAAAAAAACAAATGGTTCACGGTTGTTGTTGTTGATAGCCGGTGTAAAGATTTTAAAAAACCAACAAAAAAATAAATCAGTATGATAATGAAATAAAAAAAACAACAACATTATGTATGCACACATTATCAGGAATGCATGACGTCGGAATGATTCAGGAAATTATGCTATGAAATTGTCAAAAAAATAAGAAACTCCTCTAGATATGTAATCATCTTTATTCAAACTCATGCTTTTCGAAGCCAACACATGCGAACCAGTGCAGGACAAATTCTGGGGTTTTTATTTTCAGTGTGTTGTTTTTTTTTTCCCCCTTTTATTTTTATTTTCTGTGATCTGAACACATGAAAGTTTAAAGGGAATTATTCCATTTTGTTTCCTGGTTGTGAAACAGCTGCTGCACCTGTTTTAAAAAAAAATAAGACAAATAAGGGATTTATTTTTATTTTTATTTTCCACCTTCTCGATCAAATTCAAGCTCTTGTTTGGAGGAACAGCAGGCTTGTGCTGCTGGAGCAGGCCGCAAATGTCCGTAGGGTTTGTGTGTTTTTTTTTTTTTGTCCGTCTTCCACCAAGAAAGCGGAAGAAGCTAAAACTATTAATTTTACTATTATTATTATTATTGTTGTTGTTGTTGTTGTAGTTTAGGTTTTTTTTTTTTTTTGTTTCTTTGGAATTGCTGCTGTTTTTTTTCCTGTGAGAGCACTGTTTGTATTCCAGATGTGTTGTTGTTTCTCTGCTGCGTGTGAGTCAGCGACAGTCTGCAGATGTTTCCAGGGACCAGGGAGAACCGACCCGTCCGTCCACATGTCGCACAACATCTCCGAGTCTCTTCCTTAGAATCTGAATGCTGGCTGGCGCTCGGTCTGCTGTAGTCATGACACACGTGTACTGTAAGCGGCACAGCGGCGGCGGCGGCGGCGGCGTGCCGCTGTCCCTCCTGTTCGACTGTGAGGCTACGTTATTCATACTTTGCTGGTGTTTTTTTTGTTGTTGAGTGGCGACAGAAGTAATATCTGAGCGGAGGGTGGAAGTTTGCAGTTCAAAAAAAAGAATAGAAATCAAAATAACCCACAAAGACCTGCGATCTGGGTTCGGTGCAGAACGGCTCGACTCTCCAGATGTGTCGAAGCACAAACAGATGTGGAGGAGTGGCCGCACCTCGGGGGGGTGAGCAATACGACGAGTGGCTTTATGATCCATCAGCAGATAAACGTCCAGTTTGTCTGTCAGAGAAGCTAAAGTTTGAGTTTCTTATGACGTCTGAGTTTATGAACATTTACTTCTAGACGCCTGGAGATGATAAAAACTCTCACTGAACTGATTTTAAATACAGATGTGGAGATAATTATAAGAACACCTGTGGTTTTCTTTTACAAATTCTACACAACAGACCTTCAACAGTTTATCATAATAGTTAAATAACTGCAGTATCTTCTAAATTACATGAAAAAAGACATTAAATAAATTGAAAACATGCAATAAATTATTTAAAAAATGATGCATTGGAGCAAAAGATGTCAAAACATGTTGATTTTTCTTGATTTTTTTGAATATGAAGCAGGTTCATAATCAATAAGAAACTCCTGTTTTCTTTTATTTCTGATTTTCTTTATATTTATATTTGCAGCACCTTTTAAAATGAATGCAAAAAGTTATCTGTTAAACTAAATAAATGCAATAAATTGTTTAAAAATCTGATGTATTGACACTAAAAAATGTCAAAATTCACACTAGATGGACAAAACCTTCATTAATTTTTGTTGAATTTTAAGGAAAACTGTCTAAATTCATACAGATTGTGGAAATAATCCTGTTTTCTTTCACAAACTCGACACAACAGACCTTTAAAACTGATAATTTTGCTAGAATTTTATCATTTTGGCTAAATATTTTCAGCATCTTCTAAAAATAAATGAAAAAAGCTGCTTGATCATTTAAATACGTGCTATAAATTGTGTAAAAATCTGATGTATTGACACTAAAAAATGTCAATTCACACTAGATGGACAAAACCTTCATTAATTTTTGTTGAATTTTAAAGGAAACTGTCTAAATTCATACAGTTTGTGGAAATAATCCTGTTTTCTTTCACAAACTCGACCCAACAGACCTTTAAAACTGATGATTTTGTTAAAATCACAGCATCTTATAAAGAAAATCTTATATTTAAGTGAACATAAAGTAAATTATGTTTAAAAATCTGATTTATTGAAACTAAAAATGTCTAAATTCCTCCATTCTGTTGTGCATCAGCTGTCTGTGTGAAATTCAAACTAAATTATCACCCAACAGCTCCTAAAAGTGGAAAATTATGAGAAGAGAAACACAGCGAAACAGCTGCCAGCGGTCTGATTGTTAGTTCTGAAGAGCCCGGCCCGTATTGCTCACCCCTCAGTACCACCCAGAACCGACTGAGCCGCCTGAAACAGGAAACCTTCTTGTTTCTGTACAGATTAGTCCAGGTCGCCTCCACGTTAACGTGAGCGATGAGCAGAACCACTGAGTGCAAAAAAAAAATTACATTTTGTTGAGTAGATGTTTGGTGTCTGTGTGGAGCGAGTTCATCAGGGAGGAGCGACGATAACAGAAGCAGTGTTTGCAAACTGAGGAGGTTTAGTGTTCACAGAGAAAGTATCGCTCCACCGGACCTCCTCAGAACCAACACACGGGGACTTTAGTGGGTTTAGAGGAGCCGTGCAGAGTTTGACCTTCATGCTGTGATCATGTGCAGAACTGCAGCCTCAGAGGACGAAGAGTCGGCCTCAAGGTTCACACGTCTTCATGACTTCTTCCATCTGGTTCAGCAGATTTGATTCATCACAATCCAAAATTTTGTTAAATCTTTCTCAGCTTTGAGCATCAGACTTATGGGACACAGAGTCATAGAAGCAATCACTGGATGTGTTTTCTCATCATCCACCAGAGAAAACTTTTTAAAAAGTGCATTCTGGGTAAACTTTGTGTGATGCTGGTTGGTCAGAAGCAGTTCTAGACAATGAAAGGTTTGTTTTTAATCTACATGTGACACCAGGATCATCTTCTAGACTGAGGAAAAACTATTTTCTCATGTTTTAACGCCTGCAAAAGGTTAAATTTTAGGATTCCAAACTGTGATTATGAGTGAGAGAGCTGAAAAAGTAAGAGATGGAACAAAAAGCTTGACGTTTCAACCCACTTCTCTGCACTTCAGGGGCTCGTATCTGCTGCACGGCTTCGTTAAATACACTAAAGGGTTTTTAAAAAGCAGCTGATTCTGAGGAGGTCGGGTTTGAGTTTCATGGACTCTGGCTGAAGTGATGATGAAGAAGTGAGCCGCTGTTGGCAGGTTTATCAGCACAGCGGCGACGTTATTTAACCAGAATGATAATATATTAGAGCCCCGGCTGAGTCGCTCCCTCACAGAGATCTGGAACCACCACAGAGGGAGCGATTAAAACATAAAATTAAAAATAAGAAGGAATATCGACCAACTGAGCGTCCTCACTAGAAGCTGTGCCAAAACGTCCACCCAAAACCACGAGGCAGAGTGTTAGGCTGGAGACGAGCGAAGGGTCGAGTGTGACGGGCAGAAGAAGCCCTGCAGGTATTTCTTATACATTGCACTGTAATTTATTAGTATTATTTTTATTATTCATTAGTAGATCAAAATTTAAAAAACAAAAAAAAGAAAAAAAAAAAGAGGGGAGATGAATTTGGGGGGAAAATTTCTACGCCTGAAGGATCACGAAGGAAAAAAAATAATCAGTTAATTTAATGAGGTGTATTTTGCTGATATTTTGGACCATCGGTGCACACTGTAAGCAAATTAGCCCCCACATGTGTTTTTGAATCTGACCACTTTCTAAAGCGACTACACGACTACTTGATGAAGACACTTTGCTCTTTTTGTAATACAATTTTAATACCATTCAGCCAATGTTATCGTTTCATTTTTTTCTCATAAAATAAAACATGTCAGTAAACGAGAGTTTGGTTTGTTTGTTTTCTTCCTTTCTTTATCGTTTATTTTAAATCACAAGGAGATCAAGTGTCGTGGATGAGGAGGAGGAGAGTTCATCATGTCAGTGCACAAAGAAGAAAAAGAAAAGAAGCTTCAATAAATTAAAAAAAAGTCACAGTCGTCCTCACGTTAAAGAAAAAAAAAAGCAAAAATCACACTCAAATAAGTAGAAACTGGAAAAAGTAATAATAAATAAAAATTTTCTAAATTATAATTTAGTGAATTAAGACGTTGCTTTTGGATTGTGGGTGAAAAGATTCATTTTAAAAAATAAAACTGACAAATTAGAGCACTTTGCTGATGAGCAGTGAAATCAGAACACCTGTCAACAGGTGCAGACGTCTGATTGGGAGTTAAAGAAAACACCTGATTGGCTCAAAGGGTTGTTCAGCTAAATATTGGGTCCAATCTCAAATGAATAGAAACTGAAAAAAGTAATAATAAATAAAAATTTGCTAAATTATAATTCAGTGAAATAAGACGTTGCTTTTCGATTGTGGGTGAAAAGAATAATTTTTAAAAATAAAACTGACAAATTAGAGCACTTTGCAGTGAAAGGGTTGTTCAACTAAATATTGGGTCCAATAATGTTTGTTTTTAATTTTATTTTTTTATATTTCTGTTGAACCACAATTCAAAATTCAACCTCATGACTTTCATTAAATTTTTATTATTTATTATTACTTTAGTCAACTTATTTCAGTGTTTTTTTTCTTCCTTCTTTTACATCTGAGGACGACTGCACCTCACAATTATTTTCCCTCTTGATGGTGAATTAAAAAGTCCTGTTGCCATGGCGACTGGTGGGGAGGAGGATGGGGGGGGGTCACAGGTCATGCGGTGATGAAAATATTTTCCTACAAACACGATTCGAGCAGCTGAAGGCGACGTTACACATAATCTAAGTGTTTTAAGAGGCCTTCAGCCAAATCTGAACAAACAGAAAAAAAGTCTGAATCACATCGTTGTTCGTCAGCAAAACAAAAAAACAAAGAAACGTCAGATTGCACAAAACAAAAAAAAAAAAACAAAGAAACGTCAGATTGCAGCGAGTCGATAAGCAGCAGCAGCGTTTATCTGCTCTGCTGAGTTTCACAAGAAAACACGTCGTGACCTTTTCCAGCCCTCGGGTTCCTTTTCTTCGGCTTCTTTATTTATTTCATAATCAATTCAGGATTTTTAATAAAACACTTGTAAAAATAAGACACACACACTCACACACACTCACACACACACAGGCACGGCAACAGAAGAAAAAAAAAAAAGAGGCAAACATTTCTATGACTACACACCAGACGGGGAGATTCGTACAGAGTTTGTGATTTTGGCAAGAAAAAGAAAAAAAAATAAATGTTAGTTTGGAACAAATTCACGACAAACGCAGGAATCAGGAGGAAATATCTAAACACTACTTCACATTTCGTTCACAGCTCGTCTTCTTTTTATTTTTTATTCTCCATAAACTGAGGATTTAAACAAGGAACGAGTTCAGGGGTTTAATCTTGAAGTCCGTCTCGGCACAAAACTCGACTGAAGAGTTACTGGTGGCTGTGAAGGGGGAAAATAAACAGGAAATGTATGAAGAGAACTCGCTGGTTTGGATTTATTTAATGTGAGGATGATCAGATGATCAATCAGATCAAATATTCAGGGTTTTTCCTCATTTTAAGGATCTTTTTTTAATTTAAATTGATTTCCTATTAAACTAATGGTTAAAAAACGTGTGTCGAGGCATCTCTACTGGTAATCAGACGGCTCAAAACCTCTAGTTTAGTTAAACAAACCAAAAAAAAGACATTTTAATGAAGTTATTCTGAATTTCCAAGATTTGAATTTTTCCTCTGATGATCACTTATCGACCTCCATGATGATCTGATCCAGCTGAAGATGCAACCGTCTGCCTTTTTATCAATTTTAAAGCAACAAATGAATAAATCCTGAACATAATCATCAGTTACAAGCTTCAGGAGACCAAAAAAAACCCAAAAAGCCAGAGTCTGGTCTGAGCACAAACACCTTTGGAGGCTGTGTGGTGAACCTAATCCTGTCATGGGTTGTGCTGTGGGTTTAAGGAGGGACGCAGCGATCAATAACTCTTTCAAAAGCACGAACGATCGCAGGAGTGTTGCGCTGAGAAAGACCTGAAAACCCGAGCAACAGGTGGGCGAACAGGACAAAAAGGAAACGGGTCGGGCTGAACTCTCTTCTCCCTCTAGCTGCCTGAGAAAAAAAACACACGACGTCGGTTTGGCTCGTAAAGTTCACTGAGAAGAAACGTTATAACCTCACGGACATCCCTCGGAGAGCCGGACGACGAGACGCGTCCTCGAGCGAGCGCCAGGACGCCCGCGGAGAGAAAAATGTGATTCCTGATTATTCCGGTGGCGGAGACCAAACGGGTCGAGTTGGCAGCAAGACAGGATCTGACATCATAGTTCGTGGAGAGAAATGGAAGTGATTCTGCTGGTTTGGAAACCGTCGCGAGAGCAGCAGCAGCAGCAGCTCGGTCCGGCTTCTGCATCCTTACTGGCTAGAGTTCACTGATTGGAGGAGACGGTGCAGCGGGTCGGGGAGTCTTAGTGGGTCTTGGCTTTGGGCTGAGTGATTCTACGGACCACGCTGTACAGGACGCCGAAGTTCTGCAGGAAGGAGGAGACACGAGAGGGTTAATATAAGAAGATCCACAAAACATCTGCACACTCATGAGTGCTTGTTAAACAAAACCAACCGGATCATGTAACCTGCTGTTGATGTGGAGCCCAAACAAAGTCAGAACATTTAAACTGGACTTTCTTCAACAACTTTCACAAAGACGTGTTTTTAAACCTCTTCATTCTAAATGCTGTTTGAGTCTCGTCGGCGTCTCAGGAATTAATTTAAAGGCTCCGAACCGAAGCTCTCCTCAGATTAAAACCATGAAGAGGTCCATGACAGCAGCTCTTTGTGTTTCAGGTTCAGGTGAAAAAATGAACAAAAAAACCCCAAAATGAACAAATTACTTCTCACCTAAGTTGTATTTATACGATCAGGGCTTTTTTTATGTTTCCTTTTTGGGGTTTCTGTTGCGTTTAAGTGGCGACTAAGAGACGTGTGTTTGTGCTTCAGATAATTCAGTTTGAATGTTGGTGGAGTTTTGTTGGTGCAGCTACACTCTGAATAATTAACGTAATCACACCTTCCTCTGCTCCTCTGGACCCAAACGACAGCACAACCATAGGGCGTCAATAATCCAGATTATACGCCACAATACATAGACTTCAGGCTAAAGAATCCTCTGTTTGGAGAGTTTTTATCCTCCACTGAGCTTTAAACTTATAATTTACTAAACTGATGTTTTCACACAGATGATAAAATGATTGAATTGTAGGATTTTAGAAACATGTGCATTATGTTTCTTGTTATCTAGCGCTCATATTTGGGGGGTTTTCGAGGAGTTTTTTAGAATTTGAAGCAGCAAACCTCCAGTTCTTTTCACTGGGGTTTCATTTACTGAAGCTAAACAGATCGTTTTGCTTCAGAAGTAAAAGGAAAACGATTTCTGTTAAACTCATTGATCAGGTTGTGCATCGTCGCCCCCCAAAGGTCCGTTCTGACGCAGGAAAAACCCTGATTCACGTCACGATGAGACTCTTTCTCCCCCCGTGTTAATAAACTGATTATCTTTGTGGCACGTTTCTGTAACACGGTGCATCTCTGGAAGAATCAAACTGGCTGCTGCAACAACAACACAGCGACTCACCTGGATGGCCAGATACATCATCCCTAAGTAGGCTGCAATGCAGACAGCCAGCAGCAGGTCAAAAATAGCCGGCTTCACTCTGAGAGGGAGAGAAAATCAGCAGAGTGAGACACAGCGAGAGAGGAGGCGACGGGAGAGGTTTATAAAAAGGAAACTGAGTCAAGCATCCTCTCTGACTTTATATAAAGACTGTCTGCATCTGATCTGTTAAGAACTAAAACAGTCGAACTACATCCAGACGACTGCGTTTCACAACTTTCTCGACGCTGCAGAGCTTTTACAGAGCAGCAGTAAATCAGCAGCTCGATGGGTCGTACCTGTAAGCGTTCATCGTCTGCTTCAGCTGGTCGTAGAAAACAAACTCTGGATCCCTGAAGGAGACACAGTCAGAGGCCGTCACATGTCAGATCAACACGGGAAAATTAAATGTTATTTAACGAGACGTTTTCTGCGTTTAAGCTTCAGAACCTTAAAACCTGTTGGTGTAAAACGGTGTTGGTTTTAAAAACAAACAACACCATTTATCAGCAGGATGTGCCCCAAACGTGATGTGATTTCAGTTTAGTCGGGAAAAAAAACAACCAAATCGAAGCCAGAAATGTGAATATTTCATTAAACGCACTTTATTCTACATTTCTCATTTCAAAAATACAAAAAATAAACCACTTGATCCAACTAGATTCTGTAAAAACCTAAAAATTCTGCGTTCCTCAGCAGAACCGTGAAGCCATCAGTGACTCGGCTGCAGTCGACGGTCATTTAACAACAATTCTGGGAGTTTTTTGGTTGAACTACAGGCTGTCTTCAAACAAATTAAAAATGTAAATAGTAAAATATCTCCAGTGTGTGGAGCTACTGTTTGTTGCTCCAGCGTCGGTAGCAGCTGTGAGCAAGATTTTTCCCAATTTCTGTAATTAAATTTAATTAAACTTTTTCCTCATTATGATTTACGGCTTCATAACTACGTCATGCTGCACAGAACACATTCCTGAGCTCTTTATTCTTCTAGTCGTGGTTGTTCTGATTCCACAGAGGTCAGGACTTAAAAACTGAGCCTAATTTTCAGTCTCTGTGGCAGTCAGACGACTTCTTCTTATTGTTTAAAGATCAGAATCAAGAGTCTTTTTGCACCTAACAGTCCAAATTAAGTTTTTTTTTTAAACAGCTCATTCAGCTAGTTTTGGCCTCACATCGTCATCATGTGCAAACACTTCAGAACTTTACAAAGTCCGGATTGTAGTATTAGCTCAGATCAAACCAAAAAGTCAAAAGTTAAACAAGTTAAAAGAAGAAGTTCCCATTGAAGGGAACGGAGCAGCGTTTTATAGTTTAACTGGTGGTTTGTATCGGTGGTTTCCTGTTGGTCTTCTTTACCTTTTGTCAGCTTTGACGTAGTGCTTCTTGACGTCCTTGAGGTAGCGTCCCAGGTGGTACTCCAGAGTGGACACCACGCTGCTGTCTTTGTCCACCAGCTGGGCGGCTCGAGGCTGCGCTGTGAGCCAGTCCACCACCGCCGAGAGCTGCTCCTCCTGCACCTGCTGACGGGAGCCACAAACGTTATCACAACAGAAACACACGACCGAATAAATAGCTTGATTTAAAATTTCAGATTCAGAATTAAAAAACGACATGAACCCTCTGAACCACAAAAGCTGCTGAAAAGTTTGAAAGACGTGTTTTTAGTTTTCTTTTTTTTGGTTAAATCACCAAAGAAGTGACGCCATTTATCGGAGCAGGAAACAAGAGCAGAAGAAGAGTTTTATTGCCGTTTCATTGCCTCGTCTACTCGAGTCAGCTTTATATATATATATAGAGGAAGAAATTAAATAAAACTGAGTAAAAGGTAAAAGCAGCAGCAGAAATAAAACAACAAAACAAAAAAAGTGTTATAAATAGATTCCCTGAGGAGGTAACTGCACACGTTTTGTGGCTGACAGAGGTTATTGTTGCACTTGTTGGTTTGAGGTGAAGTGAAATGACCACAGTAACATCGTACATGAACACAGGACGTCATGTGTGGAGAGTAGAGCTGGTCGAACGAGGTGCTTCTTCCCCTCCATAACGTCCTAAAAGCCTCCTGGAGAAGCGTCGATCACTCTCGCATGCTAAGCGAGCGCCGAGCTAATTCCCCGTCGGCAGCTTTCAGCACGTTTGACTTTCACATTTGTTGGGAATAAAACAGCCTAAACTAAGCTTGAATGCACAGCATCCTATCAAAACCTCTTTATTCTACATGTTTCAGTACAAATCTGGCTTAAAAACAAACTGTCTGCACTGAAAAACTAATAACTCTGTGCTGCTCTGCGTCGGGGAAGACTGGCTTTGGCTGAACTGCAAGCTGTGTTTACTCAGAGCAGATGGAAGGCAGGTACGAAAACAAAGAAGCGGTAAAATATTTATAGTTTGTAGAGCGAACAGTTTGTTTCCTGTGTTGATGACAGATGCAGATACTCAGAAATATGATGTACGTGTTGATTCCAGTGGGTTTTTTTCTTCATTTTTAAGGTTTACGGCCTTATAGCTTTGTTATAGTGCACAGGAAACATTTCTGAGTTCTCTGTTCTCCTCGTGGAGGTGCAGGACTTTATAATGAAAAGTGAGCCCACAATGAGGACAAACATGACGCAGCCACAAACTGTTTGGAGTTAACTTCCTGCAGGTTTAAATTTGCAGCTATTTGAGCTCTAATCGAGCCCGAGATCGTTTAATTTGCTTCAGTTTACTTGAAACAAGCCAAGAGATGAGTCGGTTTTGAGATGAGTTGAACGATATTATCACAGCTTCTTCTGTCCTCACAGAGACGTGGATCCACTGGAGGTCCACTCAGTTTGATATCAGACCATCAGAAGAATCAAAGCGATTCATCACATAACGGTTAATTCCAAAAACGCAGCTCCTAACTGCCAAATCCTGTGAATCTGTGTCACTGTGTCGGTCTGAGTCGCGTATCAGACTCGTGGCAGACGATCAGGTGTGTTCAGCGACGTACCATCTGTTCTGTGAAGATCTGCAGGTCTCCGGGTGCCCCCTTTGCAGCAGAATGCAGGAAAGAAAAAAAAAATCCACATTAAATGCCGGTAATAGACAAACCGCCTTCTGTTTAAGTTGTCTGAGCCTGTTTCTACCTTTTCGGTGAGGTTGTAGATGACCCTGGCCAGCGCCTCGGCCACCACTTTGGTGTTCCTGCCGAGCTTCTTCACGTCTACGTGAGGCCTGTAAGACACAGACACGTTTACAGACAGTTAGAGAGGAAGAAGAAGAAAGACTTGAAAGCATCATCGGAGAAATCCTGAGCAAACAAGGGAGAGAAGTGAGACGGATTACTGAGCGTCAGGCTGAAACCTAGAAACAGAGTTCAAGAAACAGACGGCAGACATGAAAAAAAAGGAAAACTTAATGCATCCAAACCACCGGATTGTCGTCATGGGAGAGATCAAACATGAAAGAAAAGGTGAGAAAAGCAAACGACTGCCTGCTAGAATGGAAACTCTTTGTTTTCTTTTGGTGATTGGAGAGACTTGCAGTAATGAACCCACCCAGCAGGGGGCTCTCCCGCTCCGTGGCGAGAGGAGGGGGACACTGACCGCACGTCCATGATGCTGGAGCGCTGAGCCAGGCGGTGCGACGGCAGGTGGGACAGAGTGAAGGCCGGCAGGCGGCGGATCCCGAAGCGCTCGTGCTCCCACGCCAGCATGTCGTCGGCCAGGTTGATCTTCTTGTGCACCATCGAGAACTTCACCTCCGGGTACTGACTCGAGACCACCTGGGGGAGAAACGACGGGACGCTAATGTGATCCGAAAAAGTGTGACGAGTTATGCTGAGTTTTCTTTTTACCTGTGATCTGGGTTTAATAACACAGCTAATCAGGAGAAACCTTCAAACTACTTTCTTAAGAGTCAGAAGTTTACATCCACTAAGATGCCTTCAAACTATTTGCCCAAATGATGATGTCATGGCTTTGGAAGCTTTTGATTGGTTAGTTGACAACATTTGAGTTAATTGGAGGCACACCTGTGAAAGTAATAAAAAATTCTCTCTCTCTTATTATTCTGGCGTCTAGCAAATAGAAATAATTTTGGTAACTGACCTAAAACAGGAAAAGTTTAGTCTGATTTAATGTCAGATAGTGAGAAAAAAAAAGGTTTAATGTCTTTTTGTACAGTGGATGTATTCATGCATGTTTTAAGATTATTTAAACTCGTTTAACCAAGAATTAAGAGTGTATTTTGGCATTTTTTGGCATTTAAGTGACAGGATTCGGTCTCCAGGTTCGTACCATCTCCAGTTCTTTGAGCAGAGAGTACTGAGGGGTTCCCTCTTTAGGAGGTTTGGACACGTGGAGGTGAAGCGAGTCTCCGTTTCCCAGAGTGTCGAGACACAACACGAAGGCCACGTTGTCCTGCAGCAGACTGGAGTCTATCAGAGGACGAGAGGGAGGAACGGTTAATATGGAAGGATAGAAATGTGCAGATGTTGTACAGAGAAAGCTGATTTTTTTATGTATAATAACATCAGAATAGTTTAGGAATTTATTCAAAATATTACCTTCAAACAGAAAGAATCACGTCTAGAAGATGATCCTGGTTTTAAACGTTCCGACCACCATCACACATGAGCCGTGAAAGCTTACCCAGAATGCACTTCTGTGTCCAAAACTACTCAAAATTTCTCCAAAAAAATGTGTTTTCTGTCCAAAAAAGTGTCTAAAACTACTCAAAACTTTTCCAAAATTACTCTAAAATTGTTCAAAATAATTCCAAACCTGACCAAAATGATTCAAACCCTGTTTAAAACTATAAACGTCTATCTGTTGATCCTAGTATGTTCTGTGGAGGTCTGGGGGAACGTTTTTCACATTTGATTTCAAATGGAATGACTCCTATCCAGTGTTATGGTCATGTCATAATGTTTCAGGCTGGTTTGTGTCGTATTAATATTGAATAATGAACTAAATCCAGCTGTATGAACATTTATAAATCCTTCTGCAGCTTCAGCGTAAAGCATCTGAGCATCACCTGTGTGGTCCAGGTTGTCCTCCAGCCAGCGTTTGGTTCCCTGGTAGTTAAACTTTCCTCCTCCGGACACAAAGAAAAGCAGATTATACCTGAAAAAACACAATAAAATCGTAACAATGTGAGTGAACCTGATGAATAAGCAGTTGTCTATTAAATCAGCGCCTGTGGGAGATACATCAACATGTCGGTGAGCAGCGCTGACAGTGCTTTTAGCGTTAGCGTCCTCTAACGTGAGATTCCCTCCACTCCGGTGTTGCTCAGCACATTAAGACGGCACCGTGTTACTGACCGCTCTCAGTGTTTAACACGGTCGGATGTGATTATTACGACCAGCAGAGTGCACGGATAATTCAATATAACCCTCGGAAAGCATTCAGAGCAGCACGCTAACCGTAACAAATGAGACGGGCGTCGCAAATAGACTTTGGCTTGTGTTCACGTGAACCACTGAGGTCAGCGATCGATGCTGCTTTAACGGATTCATCCGATAAACGAGCGCAGCACGTAAACGGAGCTTCACTCTGTGCTAGCGTGAGTTATTGTTTTAACCATAGACTGTATAAAAGATGGACGTAGCTGCCGTGACGTCACCCGTTGGTTTCTGCACTGAGAACATGAAGCCAGGGTTTTGCTACTTCCTGGTTGACATCTTGGATTTTTGGAGCCAAAAGTCGTGGGAGGGGGGCGGAGCCATAGGAGCAGCGATTGGTCAGACGGATTGAGAGGCGGGCCCTCTCTGCCCCGCCCACATTTACCGCCTTCTGCTCGCTTCGTCTGCATCATCGCTGCCGACTGTCGATCAAGCCAGCCACGCCCCTTGCACCGCAAAATGTTGCCGATTTTTTAAAAATTCAGTATTGATTTATTTTCAGATTGGCCACCTGATCTCTGGATTTGACCATGAAAACTAAGAAGAAAACAATCCTGAGCTGTAGGAATGCAGTATTTCGTGATCTGTGATCACTTCTTTTCCAATTCCAGTCTATGGGAGCCAGGGCTTTTTGCAGCCAGCAGCTAGTGGACGTAGTGATATTGCAGGTTTTTGACACTTCCGGGTTGATTTCATTTTTCAGGGCCGGTTGCTGCGTCCATCTGTTATACAGTCTATGGTTTTAACGTAGCCAGAAACTGTGAAGCCATCACAAGTGATTCAAACCCATCATTGTTACTCACGCAGCGTGTGTCCTCTTGTAGGTGTAGAGTTTGGAGAAGAGTCGAGCCAGTTCCAGCAACATGGAGACGCCGCTGCCATTGGAGTCAGCTCCGTACGACAACCACTAGACACAACAAACCACAGACTGGTCACTCCACCGGCCCGCTGCCTCCTCCTACTGGTGTTAGTTTCTCAACCACTAAAGTTGGAGCTTTCTGCCCTGTATGAGCAACTAAACTGAACCCTGTGAATATATCTCGACAGAATATTTTGCAGAATGTTTTCAAGGCGTCAGAAACGACTCACGGGAGCGACGCCGAAGGAGTCGTAATGAGCCACCACCACGATGGTGGGAAGGTCTTCTCCTCCGACTCCAGCCAGACGACCCTGAAAATAAACCAAAGAGACGTTAGATTAGCCAGAAAAGATAAAAAATAGAGCAGAAAATGGGGAAAGTTGCACATTATATTTGTTTAAAGTGTTTGTTTGGTAAGTTCATACGAGTGTCAGGGAGATACAAGCCAATGCTCAGGTTGTTTTCCTATATTTTATTTGTATGTTACTGTATATTAACGAACCTTTACTCTAATTATTGCCTTTTGTTAACATTGTACTTTGCAGAAATCAAAGTTGTCTTATATTTAAAAAATAATTCATTAAAAGCTTCTGATTCAGCTCTCTGTCTCTCAGTTTGTGATCCATCTCAGTCTGATTAAACCATGTTTTTCCTCAGGATTTTAACTAATTAAAAAGTCTTGAAGCAACATTTCCGTCCTGCTTTGTTTTACAGCCTTTCTGGACGTCAAAACCCTTTTATGAAAATTAAATCATCCAAAGAAACCAAATGTTTTCTTGTGCCTTGTTGCATCACAGCCTGCAGTTTGATCGTAAAAGTAAAAATAGAAAGTAAACTAAGTCTCATCAGGATGTCATGTCAGAAAGTGTTTCAACATTTGGATCAATAAGCACTCAAATATAGATTTTAAACTCACAATAAAATCCATACGATTCACTGAAATAATTCCTGTGTCAGACCACAAACACAGAATCAGGTGAAAATAATCCCTTCTGCTTAAATCCACAGCTTTCAGTCCACACAGGCGGTTTTGTTCAGGAATTTAAGCCCACCCACATGTTAAAAAACACACAGGTTGAACTCTCAGATAACATAAAATACTAAACTAATAACACAAGATCACAATAATAACAGGCTCTCTTTACACGAGAAGAGTGGAGAAACTCTTTCTTTAGATCAAGTCTGTACAAAACTCTCTGTTGCAGGTTTTATCATCAACCTCCCCGCTGACATTCCTCGCTCTGGTGTCGACTCTGCTCGCCGCACAGTGAAGCGAGCGCGACTACACACCTAACAAATGAATATTAAGTTGTGTACGCAGGCTTGTGTAATTCAGTTTATTTCAGCGTGTTTACTGTGGGAGGAAAACGTCGCCTACTGAACTCAGAGGTTTGAAACGAGGCTCCGATAAACAGCCGCCGTAACATCATCCTGCAGCTCCTCTGTCCAGATCAGATGAGAAATCCGCTCGTACATTTTTGTCTCCTTCATTTCAGGTCCATAAAAACCTTTAAACTTCCACTGATTTTGCATCTTTTATCAAAGCTTATCCCTCAAACCAGGCGTGTGCACGTTAAGCGGCTGATTCGGTTGCTGTTGAGTCGACTCGCTCACCTCTAAACTGGTGATGGCCCAGTCGTTGATGGCTTTACTCTGAGCGCCGCTGGTCACCATCTGGAAGCCGTTGGCTGTGGCTGTATGCAGCAGGACTACAGAAAACACAAAACAAGAAAGAGTTGTTTTTTTTAAAGACGTGGGAACATTCATTAATCGTTTACAATGACGGCATTCAGTCATTCAGAAATAGGTCAGCCTCATGTTTTGGTTCCACTCTGCGGCTCAACCACAGCAACGGAGAGAGACGTGAGCAACATCTGAGCAGAACACCAAGTGATGTGTAAACAAAAATCTAAACCACCAGCAGCTGATCAAACTAATTTAAGTTGTTTATTTCCCTAATCGCTAAAAATTCTGTCCATATGTGAAGATAATCTAGCTCCTACTTTACCAACAGCAAAATAAAAGCATCCCAACAGCTGTGACGGAGCTCGCTGTGACTTCCTGTTACATCCTGATGCATCCTGTCTCTGAGTATAATGAGGCTATACATATTTAATAACCTGCCATTTACACGCGCATAAAAACTCTCTCACTTCAGAGACATGGATCCTGCTGCCGTTTGATGCTGCAGGCAGTTGATAAACTCAGAGGAAAGACTCCTACAAACAGCTGGAAGCGACAAACTAAACTTGTCAGAACATCGATTACTCGTTAAATTGAGCTGTTCCAGACTCTCCTAACTGGAGCAAAGTTTAACTATTTTGGGCTTTTCAGTTTGGAATAGATGTCAAACTGAAGAGCAAACTGAAGGAAGAAGGTCTTTTGCACTCTGGGATGGTTTTCGACTGACATCGTTGCTAAAATGTGGAAAAATCTTTCCCTAAATCGCAACTCAAAGTGTGTTTTTTTTGTGTGTGTGTTTGAAAGTAACACGGAAAGGTTTGCAGACAAGAAGCTGACTCCTTCACGTGCCGTAAGATTAACAGAAAGGTTGTGCGTGTCTGCGAGCGGCCGTTCACGGTTGCAAATATTGATCGAACGTGTGCGCTATCTGCCTTCAATAATACATGCGTTACAGTCCGTGTGCGCCGCCGAGCCCGTACCTTCGGCCGCTGATAAGGCGCCCTGCGAGGAGGAGGAGGTGAGCGTCTGAGTGTAGATGGACATCAGCTCGTCGTCCTCCATGGCGAAGTAAACGGGGACGATGGTCTCGGTAGCCAACATCTCCGGTTCCAGCTCCATGAACTGCTGCAGAAGGTAAACAGCGGGTTTAATGAGATAAGCTCCATTTTGTAATTTGCTGATGGGCTAAAACTGAAAATCTGATAAAAGTCGCTGCATCCCTGCAAGTTCTGTATCATCGCTGCTGCTGCTGCTGTGGTGGTGGTGGTGGGAGTCTAATTGATGAGTGGAAACAACTGCTTTACAAATTAACTGGAATCGTGACAAATAAAAATCTCTCTCGACAATAAATTGCCAAAAATGGTAATTAGTTGTGTAACCAAATGAGTAAGACATCGAATGTCTAGTACTGCTGCATTCCAGAAGATTCCCACTCATGAAGTGGGAGGTTTAATTAGTCACAACGCTTTCTTCGCTGAAACAAACATCACAAACATACATTCCTTTGCTTTTGAGCTACATTAATCTGATAAAAGCTGATTGGGGGAAAAAATACAGAGAGAAGGTGGTGTCAAACAAACTACGGGTCACACCCTCAGTCGAGCATCTGTTCCCACCACAGTTGAGCTGCAGGATATTGCACAACAAGCTAAAATAGAGACTGACATGAACAGAGATGCTGCTGGTGATATGTGCAGATCATGAGATGGACAAAGACAAAGAGGAAACCATGCATTAAGAATGTCAACATGGTGGACGGATGGGTTTTTTTTTTACTCCTCACTGTGATGTTTATCTGCAGGTGTATCCAAAACTTGTACCACCAACTCTTTAACTAAAGAAAATAACAATAACAGACATAAAAGGCAAAGAAAGCTCAAAGGGAAAACTTAATTTGTTGGGTTTTCATGTGTAGTTTTGTAGAATCTTAACTTTAAATTATTCAGGTTAATCTCCATAAATATTAATACTACATGTTGTTGGACTTCGTATTTACTCTACAGTAGTAGTTGTAGTATTTACATTACTCAGGTGAACTGATGCCATAAATAACACTGCAGGGTTTTAACCTCAATATTTAAACTTGTTAGGTTAACTCGTAATCCTATTTTTCACTTTAGCTGTTAATTTAAATCTGCTTTATAAATACCAGTGACTTGACTGAACCGCTCACATGTGTTGTAAAGTGCATTACTTGAAAATCTCTTTTGTACGTAGAGGATAAATAATTAATTCCCAAAGCAAAGTGTGCACTGGAGCACGGCCCATTGTGTGTGAAGCAAAAGTCGAGGGCGAGGAAGAAGAAACGCAGCGCACACGGTGGTTTGTGAAGCGTGTTATTACCTGAACTATGTCTTGCGGCACAGCAGACATGTTCTTGGGAAGGATGATGACCACGGCGCCGGCTGACTGACGCAGGGCTTTCTGGTACTTGTCATAGGAGAAGTCCGCCAGTCGCATGATAACACAGCGACGACTTAGTACCTCTGCCTCTACAGTACGAGCCTCCGTGTTCAGGATGGCGTTCCTGGTACCTGAGGACACAAAAAACCAACAGTCAGTACAACGCTGGGAAACTTTCAGGTTATTGAATGGAGACAGACACTCTATCCACACCCTGATGCCAATAGTTAAATAAAGTGAATCATGCTGATCAAAGAGGAGGTTTTGGATCGCTGATATGTCTGTCAAGTCTGGCACCTCTCATTATTTTTTATCCTAAACTAGCTGTTCTCATTTACAGATTTTTCCATTTCTGTTGTCAGACAGCAGAACGAGTACGAAACAGTGACTGAAGCGCAGCGCATTAGGACTACATGTTCTGTTCTGCAGACGTTATAGCATCAGATGACAAACTTATCAAACACGAGTTAAAAACCAAGGCCATGCTGTGAAATCTGAGATATTTCCGTGTGAAATCATCGCTCAGGGCAAAAAGTTTCACACAGTTTTTGTCAGCTGCTGTGCTTTCGACCACAGACATGGAGGGTCTTCTTCCTGGAGGGGGCGGGGTCAGGTGCATTTAAAGGTACAGACACTGAAACAACCCATTTAAAAGAGAAACCACAGCAGGACTCACACAGTCACAATGACATGCACCATCTTTGTGGTATTTTGGAGCTGAAACATTGACAGAGATGCTGTGGGAACGTGTGAGACTTTCATTAAATTGCTGAAAATGGGCACAATATGGACTTTTAAAGCCTTTTCTGTTCACGGTTCATTCACTTCCCAAACCGTCTCACTCCTCTGATAGCATCACGGTGACAAGCTTTGAGGAAGAAGAGTGTTAGCTTGTATTTTGAGCCTGTTCCAGTCAAAATAAATGATCATTTTAAGTGTTGCCAAGCTAATGATTAATTACCACTAATTATCATGACACTGCTAATAAAGGGGGACCCAGTGGAGCTCTGTGCACTGATTTAAACAGTCACGGTCCTGGTTCGGTAGCTTCCTGCTGCCTCCCAGCTAAGCTAAGCTACGTTAGCAGCTAGCCAGCTAGCTATGCTGTCATTGAAACGTTACTTCAGCGTAACTTGATGGAAACGACGCGGAGGCGAACCGGAGCCCGCAGCCGGAGCCGGAACCAGCTCCTGGCCGAATTAAGGCAGGAATTCTCCCCGTTTGGTGGCTTAAAGGCGGCGGACTCACCGTACGGCTGCCCCTGCAGGTCGTACTGCTGCATGCGGTAGACGGTGAACTCATGAGCCGCCTCGGCCGGGAGCGGCGACACCAGGATGAGCACCGCCGGGATGAAGACGATGAAGGTCAGGGGGAACGAGGACTTGAACATGTTGTCAAACACTTCACTCGCCTCCTCAAACATCGTGGCGACTGTATTCGGCTCGAAGCAAAGGGACGAAAACGTGTTCAGCTGTCACCGCTCTCAGCTACTGACAGCCGGGGACTCAGTGGAGCTAATCAGCGGACCAACCAACGGCCACCGGGGCGGATTCTGATCAGGCGACCTGCGGGGCGACCTCTGGACGGACACAACCTCAGCACACGGTACGCTGTTTATATATATTCCTAAATATATAAAAGCACTCTGATGTGTATTAAAATGTACGTGTTTACTAATAATAATGACAGTAAATGAATTCAGACTGAACGGAGTGAGGGGTCCTTCAGGAGTCTTCTCAGGCAGCTATCATTAAACAGCAGTAAATTATTTATGGGCACTAGATGGCGCAGTGCACCGTAGAAACCAGAACCCAGAACCTCACCATGACAGAGGCCCTGTAATGATGATACTGGCTGGGTTGTATATTTACAGTATATTTACAGTGAAGGATCAGACGTTTATTATTAAAATTACATGTTTATTAATCAAATAACTCGCATAACAACAGGAATCAGCTGGAGCACATAGATAAGAATAACCAGGATTTTACATATACTGAGGTGGTGAAAGGTCCCATATTGTTCCCCTTTTAATTAAATGAATGCAAGTCAAAGATGGTTAATTTCACAGTGACAGTATAACTCCTGGTTGTTTCCGTGTAGCTTTAGATGCAGCTGAGCTCTGTACGCCCTCCATCAGGAAGGAGACTCTCTCTGGGTCTCTGTCGCTTCTTTCTCTCTGAGGGATGGCTGTTGTGTTTAACTCATGTGTTTAGTGAGTTTGTCAAACACCAATATAGTCATAAAATCAGCAGTTTGGCTCCAGAGCAGAATGAAAACAGCTTCGTTGGATTAAAATGCGAGAGCACAGAGAGCAGGAGAGAAGATCTTCGTATTTTAACAGCTTTTACTTCACATCTCCAACCAGAGTTGTTTTACAGCCACCACACAACACAATAAAAACTGATTTTCACCGTTTAATAGACTTCTGCGTGAGGCTTTCTCACTATTTGTATTTGAGGAATTACAAGCCATCACGGTTTCTCTGGGCTTTTCGTTTGTTTCCAGGTGTGTTATTTCAATAAAAGTTGTATTATTTCTAGTGTACATGCGAAAAATATCCTTTTTTATTTGATTTACATAATTTAAATTACTAACAATTAGTATAAAAGCTGCAGTGTAGAATATATGTTGCGCAACACGTCTCATCCAGGGTTTAAACTGTTACGTCAGTGGTTTGATATGTTCATGCCATCCTCCTTGTGTGACAGTCACACGTCTGATGCTGCCTCGTGGTTCATCACATGTTTACAATCTATAACACAGTATTGACCTCAAGCTTTTTTTTTTATTATGTCATAAATCAAATGGTAGTATCTGTAGGATAAATCATTCTGCACTAATGTACATGGAAACGCAGTGAGCATGGGAACGTCTGTAATGCAGCATCATTTATATGTATTTACATTCTGACTTTATGTGACCACAAAGTGTCTGAAAAATGCAATTAGCAAAGCTTAAAGGCTGCAGTTTAAGACGTAGATCTGGTCAAGACTTCAAACTGTTGGGTCACTGTTTTTAGAAATGATATTGCATGTGGTGATGCTTGACTTTAGAATAGAATAGAATAGAATAGAATAGAATAGAATAGAATAGAATAGAATAGAATGCTTTTATCGTCATCATACACAAAGTGCAACGGTATTAAAAGACATGGCCAGTGGTGCAAAACACAAGCATGAAAAAGACAATAAAAATATATAAATATATTTACAAAAGGAGCCATTAGGAAGAATATATACAGTTTAAAAAGATATAAAAGAATATATCCCCCCCAAAAAATCACAATTAGATTTTCCCCCCAGATCATTCAGCCCTGACCTACACCAAACTAAAAAGCTCTGCTGCGTCTGTTAATTGTTCACAACATGAAAATGCAAGTTAATCGTTAGTTTTACATCAAAATTGTGCAAATGTTTGATAACAGCTGTCAGCAGTGTTTCTGCAAACTACTGGCAGATGTCAGAAGTGTTTATGAATAAAAATCTTTTTGTGCAGAAATATTTTTGCTGACTCATGTTGCATTTAGGGCTGCAAGGTGTCTCAGTGGTTAGCATCGTCGCCTCACAGCTAGAAGGTCACCAGTTTGCGTCCCGGTGAGGACACCTGGGATCTTTCCGCGTGGAGTCTCCATGTTCTTCCCGTGCAGCGTGGGTTTTCTCCAGGTTCTCCGGCTTCCTCCAGAAACATGTTGAGGTTAATTGGTGATTGTAAATTGTCCGTAGGTGTGAATGTGAGTGTGCTTGGTTGTCTGTCTCTAAGTGTAGCCCTGTGATGGACTGGTTACCTGTCCAGGTGAACCTGCCTTCACCCTGAGTCAGCTGGGATAGACTCCAGCCCCCCATGACCCTAGTGAGGATTAAGGTGTAGAGATGATGGATGGATGGATGGATGCTGCATTTGGTTGGAAAACAGACATCAAAATAAATCAAATCCTTCTTGTGTCATTTCAAACCTTAAATCTTTCCTTGAACTGTTTTCATGTTGTGAGTCTGAACAGTAAATCATGTGTTTTTGGGGAGACTTGGGAAACAGATTGATCTGATTGTGACGATAGCAGATAAATCAGGTGATCACAGCATCCAGGTCGTTTCCTAAAGACGTCTTGACCAAAGTTTTACGTCATAAAAAAAACAGTAATAAAAATTAAAAGCCGAGTCCAGCAGGAAAGAGCTGAAAAGTATCTTCTCTCTGCCTCCATCTCTCTGCCCTCCTGAGGCTGCTCTGCTAAGTGGGAGATTAATGCTGATATGATGTCCTGCCATCCCACTTAATGGACCTTGGCGTCATTATTTCCTGCTCTATGAGTAATCCATGCCCAGGCCGGTGAGAGGACGGGCAGCAAACAAAGCACAAAACCAATTTAGCGTGGACGCTGAAACTCATCGTAATGATTTCACATTATTGAGAAATGATCATCTGGAGATCTGCTAGCGTGACCCGCCGTCTGCTCCAAGCAAAACAAACTGCTCGAGACAAAAGTAGAAGAGAACAATTGTTCAGAGAGGAGCACAATGGCGCTGTGTGGCGGCTGGATGCGTGAGCAGCAGCAGCATCACATGAATCCAATTCCAGCAAATTCATAACATCCTGTTATCAGAGCAGCGGCCGACGCAGCGGCTCAACGCTAAATGGTCACATTATTCACTTGATGTGGCCGCAAACCTTTCTTCAGCTCACTCTGAGAAGCAGGAGAACCTCGAGGAACCTCTGGGGTTCCTCACCATCATGACCTCCTGCAGCAGAGGTCACGGCTCATGGAAACCTTCAGAGGTTCTTCAGCAGAACGTTTTGTAGATTTGAACTCTTTTCATCTGAGATTCTCACATTTTTAGAACAATTTCTGCTGAATCATCTCTGATTCGTCTGAAATTTCTACAGCAGAAAACATGGATGTCTATGAAGATAGCTGTGAAAGTTTAGATTGATATCGCTAAAGACTGACCCCCACTGATTCACTTGGAAGGCGTTTTCCCACAAATTTAAGTCAGTTTGATCAACAAAATCTTACTGTGTTTAAATCAGAAAAAAAATCATTATTTTACAGATATTCCCTGTTTTGTTCAGCTACAGATAATATCGAGTAAAATCTAAAAAATCTTAATTTATATGTTAACCATTTAAAGAAAAATAGGCCAAAACTTTAAAAAAACAAAAACAAAATAAAAACAGAGATTTTTTACCTAATATTCATTAATTTATTTATTTCATTTGACTGCAAAATTAAAATATTTTTAATGCATTTAACTCTGCAAAAATATATATATATATATCTGAGAGAAAAAAATACCTTTATTATTGACCCAAAAATGTTTATTTTACAGATGTTTGCAGTAAAATCATGGAAAAAATATTAACTGACATGTCGGCTATAAAAAATAATTTAATATTTTTTATTGTTTTGAAATCCAGCTTCTGTATTTTTTAAATATAGCAGTAAAATTACACTATTTTTACTGTATTTACACAAAAAGTACTTTACTTTCACTGTTTGTTTTTTTTTTGTTGTTGTTGTTGTTGGGTTTTTTTTAAAAACTATTTTTGAAGATATTTCACAGTTTTGTTTTGTTTTGTTTTTACAGATGTTTTCCTCCAGTTTTTACAGTTTCATGCTCCCATCACTTCAGGAACCTCCTCTGAGTTATCAGGCGTTTCTCCAGCAGCCTCCTCTTGTCTGAGTCCATCCCTTACAGCAGGGGTGTCGACATCCTGGTCCTCGAGGGCCGCAATCCTGCATGTTTTAGATGTGTCCTTCTTCCAACACACCTGATTCAAATGATCAGGATCATTATCAGACTTCTGCAGAGCTTGATGATGAGCTGATCATTTGAATCAGGTGTGTTGGAAGAAGGGAAACATCTAAAACATGCAGGATTGCGGCCCCCGAGGACCGCAGTTCGACACCCCTGCCTTACAGGTTCCTCCAGAAACACCTGAAGTCAGCAGGGTTCCTCGAGGTTCTCCTGAGTTCCTCTGAGAACAATGCAGGCTACGCGTCACACAAACAGCCAAAGGTAGGACACCAACACGCATGAGCTGCTGTGCGTCCTCATTTCCGTCCGCTGCTCCTGGGAACCTCCTGAATCAGACCTCGACCCTCCGGCCTCAGAAACACTTTCTCTGTGCGGACACACAAAAGATGCAGTCAGCGTGTGTGTCGGGGTAAGTACCGCGGATTAACAGGAGATTATCCACCTCGCTGTAAGTAAGCAATTTCTGTGTGGAGCGCCTGTTCGGCGGCGGCCTCCCTCCGCTCCCCGGAGCTTTACGGCCCTTTCCCATTCTCAGAGGATGCTGTCATCTTCTCACCACTCAGACAGGCCAGACTGGAGGTCAGAGCCGCAGAATGCCGGAGAACCGCCGCGTCCTCCGGCCCGGGCTCTCCACACAGACACCACTGTCAGCGCACAATGCGCCTCTTTCTGGCTGAAACCGCCGAGCAGGTCTTCTGAGGCGTTAAAACACCAGCGGCTCTAATCCTCTTGTTAACGAGCAGAAGGCCGGAAAACAACAGCGCACTGTTCGGTGGATGGATGTGGGAATAAGGAGGCAGGTCGGCGATGTGACGGCGTGTTCAGCGAGTGCATGAGTTTAATTCTGCATCAGTCAAGTCATCATTATTTATATGGCACGTATGAGCCAAAGTAGAGAAGCCTGGTGCTGTGAATTCACCAAACAAGTTCAAATATAGTAAAAAATCAGAGTTAAGACCAAAGAGGCAGAGTTATTAATGATGTGAGTGATTTAAATATTACAGTTAAAACCCCTCAGAAATGTAAAAAACCCAAATTTACATTAAATCATAACAAATATCATATATTTATTTTAGATATATCATGAAATAATGTTATAATGCTCAGATTTTTATTTATTTTATTTTTAAATATTTCTTTTTACGTTTGGTACACAATATTTTAAAAAATAATAATTCAGTTGTTTTTACAAAAAATAGCAAATGTAAATTTGTATTTAAAAATAAATATTTTATCTTTTCCTCTTTTTCTTCTTTTTTTCTTTTCTCTTTTTTTAAACATTTTTTTTAAAATTATAAATTTACTTTTAAATAACAGTTCTGTTTTGTTACTGTTGATATATCAGAAATAATTTATTATTTTTATAATTATGGTTGTTTTTACTATAAACACACAATTTCATAGATGGATAGATATTTTCTACTTTTTTGTTTTTATTTTTTTATAGAGTTTCCATCACAAAGTAAAGAAAACATCCTGGTTCAGTGGTGCTCACTACCCTGTCATTATTTTCTCTGTTGTTGTACAGATTTATTTCTCATAGTGTACTTATATGTGACTTCTATTATCCCAGTAAACCCTGAGTATCCGTTCTGATCTGAGCTCGTTGGCTTGTCGCCTGATAATAGATGTGCTTGTTGAGATGACGGCTGCCTCTCGGTACAACACATGATCGTCCCTTTTTTCCTTTTTCCTTTTTCCTGCGCCGCTGATTTGCTGTGATTTGTGGCCACGGGGGCTGGCGGAGGCAACATTAGCCCGCTTTCTTTATGTACCACACAATTGATTTACCAATCATTTTCATTAGGGGCCGGTGGAAATAAGGCGAAGGAGAGGGGAGAGCACAGCCTATGACAGGCCGGCTGCAGCCTCCTCGGTTGCGCGGGGCAACAGTCAGATAATGGATGACGAGGCCTCCTGGAGCCAGCCCTTCCATTAGGTCCTGTTAATGCAGTCAGAGGAGGTTGGCGTGGCTCATCCGCCTTCATATCCACTTTCAGAGACGCTCAGTCATGCCGGACTCGGCCTGTCTCTCCCTCCTCGTTGTCTTTCTTAACTTAAGTCTTCCTCTCGTGAACTGATCCAGATCAGCTGCTGGTTCTTCTCACAGCATCAGTCGTTGCACAAGAGTGAAAAAGGTACACGCTGTCTCTGGGTTACTGCGTCGCGGGGATTTGCTGCGGGTTTGACACTTTTGTAATCCCGCAGAGTTTCTCTGCAACATGTGCGGTAAAGTGGGAACTTCAGGCTTGTGAAAGAGGAGAAAGTGAGTCACGTCCGGCTGTCAGAACCGGCCGGACCGTACATCCAGTGGGCGGCACCGCAGAGAAATTCATGAATGGAGACATGGGTGTGTCGCAATCGTTCTTTCTGCACGATGCTGGGAATCTGACCGTGATGATGGGATGTTTCAGTGTTTCAGAAACAGCGTTGCGTTATTGATTCGTCCATGTGGGGGCAGCAGACCGAGCCTGAGAACAGCCCATCACCACCTCAGAACACTGATCTGGAGGCTTATTGGACTTCATCTGGAGTCTGGTTTCTGTCCAGCTAATGGACTTAACTCCAGTTTTCAGTCCTTTTAGCTCAGGTTTGGTCTCCACAACCTCCTTAAAGCTCCACTCAGTTCACTGCAGAGTCACTAACGTTGTCTTAGAGCGAGATGAGGATGAACCGTGGAGGTTTTTGGGCATTTTTTAAGCTGAATCATTGATTATCACCTAAAAACTAATCTTTAAGCATCAAAGCTACGTATTTAGAAGCTTTTTGTTTCATAAAAATAATCTCTCTGCACCCAAAAATGGCTCACATGTGATATATACAGCACTGTGTATACAGATACAGACCATCCAGCATCATGAAGGGCTTTAATTCACTTTAATTACCAACACTGTTAATTTTGGGCAGCTTTGGCGTAAACCTGGCACTGGGTGGTGTCTAATAAATATGTTAAACTCTGTATATATGTATATAAGGGTTTGAGATTTGGTAAATATATTTTTTATATATTTAAATCCACTTAATATACTAAATTTAAAAAATTGGAATTTTTTTTTTTGATTGTTGCCACCTGTAGCCTCTTTATTTTGTATGTTTAACTGTATTATTACACTATCTTTGATTCCGCCATTGAAAATACTATAATTATGTAGATGATTTTTTAATTTAATTTAATTTAATTTATTTTAAGTTTTTGTCCTTGTTTGTATATGTACGTTAGGGTTTGAAATTTGGTAAATCACCCTTTTTACACAATTTTACACATTTATATTTGAAAAACTGACAAAAATTCAAGATTGGTAAATAATTTATTTTTACGGTTTCAACCTCCAACTCCTGTATCTTTATTTTTGACTGTATTATTCCACTATTTTTGACTCCTGCATAGAAGACGTAGACGTCAGAAGGAGAGGAGGAAGTTAAATACTCGGCAGGTTTGTACCCTCAGTCTACATCCGGTGAAGTTTCCTCTCCTGTGTTTACCTCTTTATGTTTATGTCAGTTTATTCCTGAAGTTCTCCTCCTAAAGTTTTGCCTCCGACCTTCCCCTCGTCGCTCCTTTTGCATCCCGACCACAGCGACCCTGATCAGGCCGAGGAGCTTCTGTCATGTTTTCATCACAATGGATGCCTTTGCCTGCCGCTGACCTTCTCCCTCACCAGCCGCCGCCGCCGCCGCCGCCGCTCCTCCCTCTGCCAGCCTAATAAATACAAAAACAAATTGCAGCAGGTTGGAAGTATGCAGCGTGGGCCGGAGCTGTTAATGTAATGAACTTGGCTTCGTGGAAGGCAATTAAACTCCCACGGTGCCTCCCTGTGGCCCAGACAGACAGACCGAGGGGGGGGCTGGAGACCCTTATGGGCGAGAGACAAAGGAAGAGAGCAGGCGGCGAGGAGAGAGAGAGCGCGAGAGAGAGAACTGAGGGCCTGGCAGGAGAATAGAGCCATTATAAGGCCCACAGGAGTAGGAAGTGTGCAGCCTGTGATTGAGCTTAAACACCAATTAGTCATGAGGCCGCCTGGTCCGGAGGTCACATCAGGCCTGTGGGAGCAGCGTCCCGCCATCGCTCAGCCGCCCGCTGTTTGTTTTGGTTGTTTGCCCGCCTGATTGGCCTGATTGGCGACTGATTGCCAGCCGGGTTGAAGCCGCTCAGATGGTGAGAGGGAGAGGCAGGAGTCGGTGTCGGTCCGGGTCTCCTCGTACCACATTCGGCTGTTGTTTGACACAGCAAACAAACTGATGAAGTCACGTCAGCAGCTGTGTTGCTATCAATGGGAAGGAACAGCTAGTTTACTATAAGACCTCCAACAGAGTCTGTAGAGATAGATGGAATAAATTCTGATTCTTTCCTGTCTTGTGTAGGACGTCGATACACGTGGCTTTAGCTTCAGATTACAGATATAAAAGGTGGCGACACTCTTATCCGGCGAAAAGTGTAGATTCACAAGTTTCAACATCAAGGCCTCGGATCCTCTCCTCGAACTCGCAGCCAAGCGTCAGATGTTAATTCGCTCCAATCAGGGCGGCCTGATCCCCGGGTTTCTGCTACATCTGGTTTGTAATTGGGCGTGCTGCCGGAGGGATGATGCAGAGGGCCGGGCGGACTGTTGGAGGCTTTGTTGTCCGACATCCAGGCAGCCGGCGGAGGTTTATGAGGGAAGTCCAACGTGTGCCATCACGGCTCGGTTGTTACGAGATCTGCTTCCTGAGCCACGCCGCTGGAGTTATTCTATATCATTCTCTCCTTTGCTCTCGGATTCATTGTTTGTTATGAATATAAATATGGGCTGTGAGGGAGGAAGGCGGCGGAGGAGGGGGGGGACGTGATTGAAATTCTAGTGAAGCTTCAGGAAGTAATCTGGACCGGGGCACGCAGGAGAGAGCGAATGGTTTCCGTCTGCTCCTGTTTGAGATTTTGTGTGAAATGAGACTTTCCCTCCACACGGCTCGCCCTCCCTCCGTGGATATCTCGGCTCTTGACCCGCAGATTATCGATCGAGCCGCTTACACGATAGCAGCACGGGGCGTCAACCCGATCCCGCCACGCAAACACGAAACATGTGTGCTGCTGACTCTCATAAAGACAGCTGACCACCTCGGCGAGGAGACAGCGTTCAGGATAACAAAGAGGCCTTTTGGTCTGAAGGAGCTCAGGATCTGCTGGCTTTGAAGCGAACCAGGAAGCCGTTCGCTCGCTCGGCACAGATAACGGCGAGGCCTCGGCCAGAACGCAGATCATCGACTTACTGCACACAGGAAATGAAGAAAACGTGATGAAATGAGTGAAGAAAGCGAAGAGTGTGAAGTTCAAACAGTGAAAGCAGAAAGTGATGTGAAGAAAGAGAGTGATCTGTCAGCTGCTGACTGAAAGTGATCACTTATTATATATATATATGA
>NW_007578433.1:295878-298648 GCF_000690725.1 Stegastes partitus | reverse complement strand
AATCAACTATCAACTAATGACAACATTAGAGTTCAAATCGCACACAAAATTAAGTTGATGCAACATTATTTGGTCGACTCCAACCATCAAGGTAACATACACAACTCAAGTACTTTATCCAAATCAGTTAATCAGGAGTTAATTGGTGGCAGCAGGTTCCTCGGTTTAGCTTTCAGGTGTCTGTATGAAGTCTGCTCCAGTGTTGGTTCTGACGGGAGCGCAAACGTTCTTTAAGTGTTTCTATTCGAGGCGGCGCTGGAGCTGTGATCCATTAGTTTGGCTGAAATCAATGTGGAAGCTCAACTCTCCTTCTGGATAAGTGCTTTCTATTTTTGAGGAGATCACCATTTATGAGGAGAAGACAAACAACAGCATCAGACAGTGTGAAAGCTCTGCTCCTGTTGCTCTAATGTGATGCTCGTTTCCATTAGCTATTGCTGCTCCAGCTGCTAGAAAATCACAGTTTTGTTGTTTTTTTTAGGGACAATAATCTCACATCAACATTTTCTGCATCATCACCACGCGGCCTCGTAGCCCGCCGCCTTAACGACCACGTGAAGGCGTCCGAGCTGTGTTTTAAAGTCCGATGCTGCTTCTCTGTGCTTACGGCTGAATCTCAGATGAGGATGTGTTGAGGAGCTGACAGCAGCCGATTCATCATCCCTCTCAGGTCATCCATCACCGGCGGCAGCAGGGTCCGGGGGGCGGGGCGGGGCGGGGGGGAGGCCGGGCCGTCTGGGGAGACTGGACTCCCCCACTGGGTGCTCGGTCAACATGTGCTCCAGAAAGCCTCCCGCAGCGCCGGCCTGTGATTAGTTCAGCCTGTGCAGCGCCCACGTGGTGAAGGGATGGACGGCGGGCAGCAGAGGCTACACGACATCGATTAGTGTCATCAGCCTTCACTTACCTGCAAGTTCAGGTCTGACAGGATGATGAGAGGAGGCGGCTGCAGCATCAGAGGAGGCCTCAGGTGGAGTTAGTTTAATAGAAACAACAACAGCAGTTAAAGTTTAGTTTTTAGGTGCATCAGACCTGCTGTTTGGTTTTAGTTTTGACCTCGCACTTGAAATAAATCTATAAAATAACAGTAAATGTCCTGGAAACTCATCACACTGGCTTCTTCTGGCAATACAACATGGGAGAAAAGGAAATGTACTGTCTTTAATGGAGTACTAACAGTTATAATAATAATCATGATACTAAAATACTAAAATAAAAACAGACATTTCACTGTTGTTTAATGGTGAATCTATAATAACAAAAAAACCCCAAAAACATTTGATACTATAGTAAAGAAACAGTGTGAAAAAGAGGAAGAAAAGAGAAAGAAAAGCAAAATTAAAAAAATAATAATTACTAGTCTACTGACAAAAAAAAAAAAAAGACCATTTACCTGTTAATTAATGATAAATCTATAATAAATAAGTGACATTTTCTAAAATTTAATTTGATTTACAGCCAAAAAAAGTATATTTTCTGTTATTTAATTGTGGATCTACAGTATAAAAACTGGAAATGCTAAAAAAAAATAAATAAAATTCATTAAAATAACAGAAAATATGCTGACAGCTTATTAAACAGACTAACTTATTTTTATTTTTATTTTTTTTTAGAATTTAGTTCATTTATCTGACTGTAAAAACAGCAGAAACAGAATATTTAAATTTATATTTAATATTTTTTTAACAGAGTATTAATGGTGAAAAACAAACAAAAAAATAATTAAACATGTAAAAGATTTTTTTAAATTTATAAATTAACGGTGGATCAACAATAAAAACTGAACCAAACCTGAACATTTACTACTTTTAAGGTGTATCCATAGCAACAAACAGGAGCCTGTAATTAATAATATCAAAGAGTCTTCCCTATAATATCACATTAGTTGTGTTATTCAGCCTTATGATGCACAACGGTCAAGTTAAGTCAGATTTTATGTCATTTTTTAAAATCCCTGATATACAAACACTATAAGGTCTGAACCCCACTGCTTTAATTCTGCCACCAATAATCATCTTTCTCACCATAAAGCACTTTGGAACAACAGTTTTAATCGTTCTGTTTTAACACCAGAGACGTGACTGGAGCAGCAGAGGACGTTGGAGGTTTCTGCACACTTTCCGGACATTTGGATTAAAACGTTTCACGCTTCCTTCAGGTTTGGCTTCAGCAGCGTCTCTGCCTCCACATGTGTTTGTCTGAAGCACAAACAGCTGAGGAGGGTCTCCGCATCCAGCCTGAAAGCATCAGGGCTTGTGAATTTATAAGAAACACATCAAGGCCGTCCAGTCTGAGCTGGTAGCGTGTGTGTGTGTGTGTGTGTGTAGGTGTGTGTGTGTGTGTGTGTGTACATGTTGCGTACGTTTGATTGGTCCTATACACAGCGTGTGTGTGTCCCGGCCGAGGCCTCCAGCCACCTGTTTGTCCACAGCGTCCTGGGCTTTGATGCAGCCGCTGGTGTGTCGTCCAGATGTGGCAGCAAGAGGAGCGAAGAGTTCAGTTAGTCCCGGAGGATTTTCCCCCCTGAGCCCCTCGACCAGCAGGACCGCCGGGAGGAAGCAGGCAGCCCACATGTGTGAGAGTCCTGGTTCTGGTCGGCCTCGAACGCTGCAGATACCTGCTTCGGCCCACCTCCCCTCCACCTCCCCTCCACCTCCCCCTCCACCGTCCTCCTCCTTCGTCCTCCTCCTTCGTCCTCCTCCTTCACTCTCAGCTTTACTCGGCACTCTGGGAGGCCTTGTCAGGTCCCATCTTTATCTTCTACAGCGGG